>NC_057815.1:98631051-98883551 GCF_910594005.1 Cervus elaphus
CTCTCAAGAACCCCAACAAGCGGCTGGAGCATCAGGGGATCAAGGTCGAGTTCATCGGGCAGATCGGTGAGTGCGGGGTCCGCCCCGCCCGGGCCCACCCCCCTGCCGCCTTCGACCCTGACTCCTGACCCTTGACCCCTGACCCAGCCTCTGACCTCCCTCTCCAGACCCCTGGCGCGACCCGAACCCCTGTCCCCGCCCCCTAGCCCCCGCACCCACGGCTGCAATTCCAGACCCCTGCCCCCCCAGCCCCTGGCGCGACCCGAACCCCTGTCCCCTAACCCCCGCACCCACGGCTGCAGTTCCATACCCCCTGTCCCCACTCTGCCCCAGGCCCTGTGACCTGTTGCCCGCCGCCCTGGGTCCGAGCTCCGCGGGCTTGCCTCGGCTTCCTTGCCAGCTGGGCCCGCCTGCAGGTCGTGACAACCACTCCGAGCCCCGCGTGGCCCGCCCACCTCTCTCGTGTCTGTGGCCCACCAGCCTCTTACCGCACCTTCTCTGGGAGCTTGTTTGGGAAAGCATCCCCGCGGGCTCCAGCATCAGCCCTGTGTCCACACACGCTGCATCCCTAAGACTTCTTGATGAGAACAGAGTCTGCGCCACTCTCCTTAAAGAGTGCTCCCAAGCCCCAGATTTAAGTGGTCAAAATTTCCCAAGGCTCTAACAGATTTCAAACACGATTGTTAGCAGTTACAGCTAGACAATAAAAGACAGTAGCAATACAGAAGATTTGGGAGCTGCCAGTCAACAGGGTTGTCTCCAGTTCTGTTTGGACTTTCGTGTTTATTAAAACTCACAGATATTTCTGAAATAGTTTATGGCAGTAGTTCAGGAGTAGGGTCACAGTAAATACCACAGTTGGCTGAAAAGATGTCAGGCAGAGAAATCGTGCCCCATGCCACTGGCCACTCTGGCCCTGTGTGGGGGATTTCCTGGGAACGCTCCTCAGAGGCTCTCTGTCACTCCCTGAGATCCCAGCACAGAATCTGTTCTCCATTTTGCAGAGACAGAAAACACAGGAGCCCTGGGGAAAGGCTGTGTGCTCAGCACTTCAGTGCCCAGCCTGAAGTATTGACTTCTGCTATTTAAGTTAACGGAAATCAGGTCAAAGGCTAGCTAATCCTATAGGAACCCACCCGTTGTTATTTTAAACCCAGAATAAGAGTGGACTCAAGCTGAAGAGTGAGTTTCAGACCCTTTGCTCACTTGCTTCCAGCTTATATAGTGTCCATCAACAGCAGTGCTGTCGACACGGTGGGCCTGCTCATTCTTGGTTGTCGGGGGGTGCATTTCATAGCCTCCCCAGCCTCGACCAGCCAGATGCCAGAAGCACAGAAATGTCTTACATCTGTGGAAACTAAAATCACTCCTGGAAAAGAGCTCCTGGGGATATAGGAGGAACCCAAAGCATTCTTTGCTGGGTGTGAGTAAGGCGATGAAGTTCAGGCCTCCTTAGGTTTAGTGTTTTCACATCAAGGTTTGTGAAAGGTTTTAAGGCTTTAAGGTTGTCAGTGGAGTCCATGGCTCTGCATTAGGAGTGAAGACAGGCACATCTAGCCAGCAACTGTGCCATCATTCGCGGGGGTGACACCTGCCCCGTACGTGAAAGGTAACCAGAGCACCCCCTGCCCCAGCAGTTGTGGAATGGGCTGTGCAGGGACGCTGGCAAGGTCTCCCTCCAGCCCGACTGAAAGGGAGTTGGCTGCCCTGCCTGGTTTCCTGTCCGCTCACATCCCAGAACAGCATCCCTTCTCAGATTTCTCAGAGCCTCTTCTGCTTCCATCGACAGCTCTTCCTGGGCCCCTGAGTCCACCCTGTGGCCTTGGGGAAGCTGTCCCCTCCCTGGGCCTCGGCGCTCTCACCTGTCAGGCAGGAACAGCAACTCTCCCTTGGGAGAACGGTGAGGGGTCTAGAGCCTAGGCTTTGTGCAGTGTGGGGTGTGTGTGCTGGACCCGAGAGACTTTTGTGACCCAGCCTCAGGGCACTGGAGCGAGACTAGTGAGTGAGGTCCCCACACTGCGGTTGTGTGGTTTCTGCTCCCTTGCTTTCCTGACGCTGCATGCAGCGGGCGGGGCTTTGTTCTGGCTCTGAGGTCTGCTATACCAGTGACACGCGGGGTGGTCCTGCCCTGGCCACCTGTGAGAATGCTGATGTCGTTGTGTGCCAGCCACCTTCCTTGTTCATTTCACTCAGAATTTTCTTCTTACGAACCATTGTTAGGTTTGGAAGTGTGTACATCCTGCCTGTGCATTAGGGAGGACAGCCTGGTGTGTGACCAAGGCTGAAGCAGAAGGCTACTTCGGTTACGTAAGGCTCTGTACTGGGCAGACGTCACTAGGGTCTCGTGAGGACTAGAGATCGTTGATGTGTGTGAAGGGCAGGCTCTGGCACTTTTCAACCAAACGCTTATAACCTCTGTTAGGCTGGATCCGGGGGCTGGACCTTTGAAGCGTCAGTCAGCTCTGGTTGCCTTGCTGACTACCCCCAGGATCTCCGTGCCAGGCCAGCCTCACCTGCTGCCTGCCCTGCGTCTCCTCCCAGCAGGAGGGGTCATCCGAGTTCTCGCAGGGACAGCTTTCTGGTGGCCATTGCTTGGGTCCTGTTCAGACCGCAGTCCTCACGGCAGGCTGGCCTGGGCGCAGAGAAGCGCCTGTCAGTCTCGATCCGGGGGCAGGATGCGGTCCCGCATCTGCAGTGTCTGCCAGCCCACTCGCCTGCGGCCCGCTCCAGCAGCTGGGTCTGCACCCACCACTGCCATGTCAGCTTGGACTCACGTCTCCCGAGCCTTTCTGCTCGCCTGAGCTCACCCCCGAGTTCTGTGCCTGGGTCTCTGACTGCCTGCTGAATGCCTGCGGAGACACGGTGGGTTGCCCAAGGACACATCCGAACCAGAACGCTCCTTCTCTCTCTCCCTGCCCCAGCCCCCTCACGGGGAGGCCCCGAGCACCCCTGCCTCCCCTGCGCCCCCAGGGGCTCCCTCCCCCTCCTTGGTGCCGCTGCCCCTGACACCTCTGTGCGGAGCAGTCTCCTGAGAGGCCTTCCTGCCTCTGTTTGCCTTTTCTTTCAGTTCAGTTTCTGTAAGAGCGAACTTTCTAAAAGGCGGTTCTGACACTCTCAGTCCCTTCGTGAACTTCTTGACTCCGTGGGTTGAAGGAGACAGTCATCCAGCTCTTTCCTGAGCTGCCCCTGGTTTTTCCAGATGTGTCTCTCTAACCCTTCACCCAGGCATGTGTTGTTGACTGTTCCCATCAGATGGCTGCGAGATACTCTGCACCTTCTGGAAGAAGAAGGAGCAAAGAGAGGCATGAATAAGTGTCCCCTGTGGTCCATGGGGCTGAGATGCACTTTGTTGGGAAGTCCGTGACTTTCCTTCCAAGAGGCTGGGTTCACAGTGTCACCACACAACAAGTACTATGGCATTTTGTCCCCCGGACACCTTCCAGGACTGGTCCAGTGTGGACTCCACTCTGATCTACACAGAGAGAACCTTACTGAAGAGGGACCATCAAATACTCTTGCTCTTATTTTTATGACTCAGTTGCTCAGTCGTGTCTGACTCTTTGCGACCCCATAAACTGCAGCATGCCGGGCTTCCCTGTCCTTCACCACCTCCTAGAGGTTGCCCAAGTTCATTTCCATTGAGTTGGTGATGCTATACAACCGTCTCATTCCCTGTCTTCCCCTTCTCCTCTTGCCTTCTACCTTTCCCAGCATCAGGGTCTTTTCCAGTGAGTCAGCTGTTCGCATCAGGTGGCCGAAGTATTGGAGTTTCAGCTTCAGCATCAGTCTTGCCAATGAATATTCAGGACTTGATTTCCTTAAGGATGGACTGGTTTGATCTCCTTGCAGTCCAGGAACTCTCAGGAGTCTTCTCTAGCACCACAATTCATAAGCATCAGTTCTTTGGCGCTCAGCTTTCTTTATGGTCAAACTCTCAAATCTCTACATGACTACTGCAAAGACCATAGTTTTGACTAGACGAATCTTTGTTGGCAAGATGATGCCTTTGCTTTTTCATATGCTGTCTAGGATTGTCATGACTTTTCTTCCAAGGAGCAAATGTTTTCTGTTTTCATGGCTGCAGTCACCATCCGCAGTGATTTTGGAGCACATTAAGAGAAAATCTGTCACTGTTTCCCCATCTACTTGCCATGAAGTGATGGGACTGGATGCCATGATCTTGGTTTTTTGAAAGTTGAGCTTTAAGCCAGCTTTTTCACTCTCCTCTTTCACTTTCATCAGGAGGCTCTTTAGTTCCTATTCACTTTCTGCCATAAGGGTGGTATCATCTACATATCTGCGGTTATTGATATTTCTCCTGGCAGTCTTGATTCCAGCTTGTGATTCATCCAGCCTGGCATTTCACATGATATACTCTGCATATAAGTTAAATAAGCAGGGTGATAATATACAGCCTTGATGTACTCCTTTCCCAATTTGGAACCAGTCTGTTCCATGTCTGGTTCTAACTATTGCTTCTTGACCTGCATACAGATTTCTTAGGAGGCAGGTAAGGTGGTCTGGTATTCCTATCTCTTGGAAGATTTTTCCAGTTTACGTGATCCACACAGTCCAAAGACTTTAGCATAGTCAGTGAAGCAGATGTTTTTCTGGAACTCTTTTGCTTTCTTTATGAGCCAATGAATGTTGACAGTTTGATCTTTGGTTTTTCTACCTTTTCTAAACCTTGTGTATCTTGTATATCTGGAAGATTTTGATTCAAGTACTGCTAAAGCCTAGCTTGAAGGATTTTCAGCATAACTTTACTAGCATGGGAAATGAGCACAATTGTGCGGTAGTTTGAGCATTCTTCGGCACTGCCCTTCTTTGGGATTGGAATGAACACAGACCTTTTTCAGTCCTGTGGCCACTGCTGAGTTTTCCAGATTTACTGACCTGTTGAGTGCAGTTCTTTAACAGCATCATCATCAACAGCATTCAGGATCTGAAGTAGGTCGGCCTGAACTTCACCACCTGCACTAGCTTCTTTGGTAGCAGTTATTCCTAAGGCCCACTTGACTTCACACTCCAGGATGTCTGGCTCTAGGTGAGTGACCACACTATCATGGTTATCTGGGTCATTAAGACCTTCTTTGTTTAGTTCTTCTGTGTCAATACATACACCTCTTCTTAATCTCTTTTCCCTCTGTTGGGTCCATACTGTTTCTGTCCTTTATTGAGCCCATCTTTACATGAAATGGTCCCTTGGTATCTCTAATGTTCTTAAAGAACATTGCACTCCAAAGCAGAGAGCTACCCTCGGGATCTGAGTTTTTAAAAGTAAAGCCCCCGGGTAAGCCAAAGCCCATCAGCCCGGCGGGCCTGTGGTGAGCACCCAGGGGGCTGCTGCACTTAATGCATGAAGCCAGGAACGCGCAGTGAGAGGTACGCAGACTCTCACCAGTTAAGGAGCTGCTGCAGAGATGCCTGCAGGCACCAGAGGTGTCATGGCCCACAGGTTTACCAGGCATGGGGGGCCTGGGGGACGTGTGAGCCAGAATCCTGAGCAGAAGGCAGGATGGAGCTTATGCCCCTGGAAAGAAGCTGGGTGGGCCCGGGGGTCTCCCAGCCACGTGAAGCCTGGCCCCGCAGGTCTCGGGGCGGCTCTTGGGGGGCCTGTGACGCAGATGCAGCCAGTATGGCATCCTTCTATCCACAGTGGCAGCTCCCCCTCAGCCTCTGGTGGCAGGTTTCGGGGTAAGCATCCTGCCTGCAGCGGTCGCTTCCTCCTGATGGGCTGAGACCGGGACGTTACCTTGGGAAAGGACCAGGTGGTTCCTTCTCCTGGCATGAGATGACTGGTCCCTGCGGGCTTCGGAGGCTGAGAAGCGCCCAGGGTGCCTCGGGGAGAAAGTAGCCGTTGACAGTCGCTTTAGGGCCCCAACCGAGAACAGCCGTGGGTTTTCTGTTTTAGTTTATGCGAGAACCCAAAGTTTCCAGCAGATAGCAAAGGACGGCTACTCTTTCTGACCCTTTGGCCCACATTAAAGCACACATTGAAAGGCACAGTCAGGCCCCACTCAGACTACACACTGGCTGCTCTTCCATGACATTTGGGGGTGGGGGATCGTGGGGAGGATCTGTACCCCAGGCAGGCAGCCGCCCCCTCCCCCCACCGGGGGTCCCGGCCCAGCCAGGCCCCCCTCCTGGGAGCCTGCACACACTGTGGCACTGTGGGTCCTGCTCTGGTTTCTCTCTCGTGTTGCCTTTGGGCTGTGTGGTCACATTTGTGTGTCCTGGCGTCCTGCTCTTCACGCCGGCATTTCCCACGTACAGTCCTCAGACACTGGGCTTTGCTCCACCTGCTGCTGTCCCCTGAAACCACGGCAGAGCTCAGCTTGGCACCCGAGACACCCAGCTCCCCAGCTGAGGGCTCCATCCGTTCTGGTCAGCAGAGGCTCCTGTGGTGAAGGACCAGCACGAGGCAGAGGACAGGTCCCTGGCCGGTGGCCCCGTTCCCCCGGCCCCTGTGCATCCCCCCCTCCCCCGTTGAGGGCACCCTGCCCCCACAGCCGTGCCCGGATGATCTGCGTTGCCCCGCATGTGGCAGGCTCGCAGCCCGCTGCTGACACCTGGCCTGGGGGAGCAGGTGGGTTATTGGTGACCTAAGGTGGATCCAGGTATAACGGGGGATCAGCAGCAAACTGTGATCACAGGGCACTTCGTGCAGAAGTAGTGGTGCTGGCTGGGCCTGACCTCACTGCAGCTCCCTGTGATGTGGATGCTGCCCCGCCGCCTGGGAGAACAGGCTCCGTGGGGCGGATCTGTCGAGGCCAGGGCCCAGGGCAGCCGGCCCGAGAGGTCCCTGGAAGCTGCGCTTTCCCCCCAAGCGCCCCCGTGGCAGGCCTGGTTGCCGTGTTGGCTCTGGGAGGCAGGAGATCTGGCCTCTCGACTCCAAGAAGGCTTCGATCGTCTGGGGCTTAAGGCCTTTGCTGTCTGGGGTCTGCCCAGCCCCTCATGCTCAGGCTGTCCCTGAGAGAGCCAGCCGAGAGGTGCAGGCCAGGCCTGGCGGGCGGTGGTCCCGGCCATACCACCCTGTGGCCCTGCCCCCGTGTCCAGGCAGCCAGCAGCAGACGCGGTGAGAGCATGCGTCCCGCCAACCTGTCCTGTCCTGCTCAGGCTGCTGTGGGGAGGCGGGGCAGGTCTTGACTGTGATGGGGCCACGTGGAATCGGTCGGTAGTCAGTGCCCCCACTGCACAGCTGGGGACTGGGGGCACCAGGAGCCGGGGCCTGGGAGCGCCGGGAGCCGGGGTCTGGGGCCTTGTCTCCAGCAGCCACCCCGGAGCACAGTTCACCACTTGAGCAGCAGCCTGATGTGGGCGCAGACCGCCCGGGACACGTGGGTGACATGACTCAGGACAGCCACCCAGCAGGTGTCTGAGAGGACAGAGAGTGTGCAGTAGGCCTTCTCGGAGGGCAGTCCCTGGACAAGCAGCAGTCTGTTGGGATGTCCATCCTGAGTCCCACCCAGGCCCCAGAATCGTAGATATTGGGGGGGGTGGGTGCCAGCTGTCTGTGCCTAAGCACAGCCTCAGGGGTCCTGGTGCTCACAGGAGTCCAGGGACTGTGGCCGAGACTGGGGTAGCCTGACAGCCCCTCCGGCGGCGGGCCGCGTGGACCCGGCTCCAAGTCCTCACCTGGTCCCGCCCCGTGCTCACCCCTGATCTCTCGGGGCCCAGGAGCAGACACAGCCCAGCAGGGGAACTGAGGTGCTGGGCCTGGCCCCGCCCCGCCGCGCCTCAGTTTCCTTGTCTGTTAAACGCGTGACAGGCCCACCCAGCCACTCAGGTTGCCGTGAGGATGGTATGACTGAGTGACGGAGTCAAGCACGCTTCCCACAGTTAGGAATCGCTTTAACTATGTAAAGGGATGTGATGTTTCAGTGGTGGTCCCCCCCCCCCGTGTCCCCTGGGTGCTGCCCCGGGACAGGGTCTCCACAGAGCTCAGGGTGTTTGTGTGCAGGGCTGCCGTACGGGGCGAGAAGAGGGGGTCGTGAAGCAATGTGCAGCTCCGCGGCTGGGAGGGGTGCTTCCGCAGCGGGCCCCTGCCGCCCTCCGTAGGCCACGCTCCGGTAGCAGAGGTCTCCGCTCTCCCCGCAGAGCTCTACTATGACCGCGGCAACCACCATGAGTTCGTGTCCCTGGTGAAGGACCTGGCCCGGCCCGGAGAGGTCACCCAGTCACAGGCTTTTGACTTCGAGTTCACCCACGTGGAGAAGCCCTACGAGTCCTACACCGGGCAGAACGTGAAGCTGCGGTAAGGGACGTGACTCCTTCTCCTCCGGCTCTGCACACGCAGGGATGTGGGCCTGCACTCTGTCACATGAGAAGGGGGTCACAGATTTGGATTCTTTTTTAAATTTATGTTTGACTGCGCCGGGGCGTCACTGTTGCCAGCGGGTTTTCTCTAGCTGTGGGGAGCTGGGGCTTCTCTCTAGTTTCGGTGCTCTGGCTTCTCATTGCAGTGACTTCTCTTGTTGTGGCGCACAGGATTAGTTGACCTGAGGCATGTGGACTCTTCCTGGACGAGGAATCGAACCCATGTCCCCTGCAGTGGCAAGCAGATTCTTAACCACTGGACCACCAGGGCAGTCCCAGATTTGGATTATGATCCCAGACCCGTCCTCTGCATCTTTTGGGACAGGAGAGAATAAAATGTAGCACAGTGTGAGAAGCTTTAGAACAGGGATACACACCTTTTAAGTACAGGCAATGGTTTTCCTTGTTTCAGTCTTGAAAACTGAAGGTAGGCACTGATTCCAGGGCCTCTGGGCTGTGTGATGTCACTTGGACTTCTGGCTCCAAGTCGTGGTCATCACCTGGGGCCTGCATGGGGGACAACATGGGCTCTGGGGAGGCCTCCCCTCTCCCCTCAGAAGAGAGACTGCAGGCTCTTCTTTTCCAGCCTTTGCAGGGAGTCCAGATGCTGACAGTGCCCCATTCAGCAGCGCTCTGTGACTGCTCTCGGAGGAGGCAGCAACAGCAAGCACTGTCTAGTTGTCAGTTAAACTGGGCCAGGGGCTTATTGTGATTTAATGTGACGCTCTGCAGTAGATTCCTCATCAGTTCAGTCGCTCACTCATGTCAGGCTCTTTGCAACTCCATGAACCACAGCACGCCAGGCCTCCCTGTCCATCACCAACTCCCAGAGTCCATCCAAACCCATGTCCATCAAGTCAGTGATGCCATCCAACCATCTCATCCTCTGTCGTCCCCTTCTCTTCCTGCCCTCAATCTTTCCCAGCATCAGGGTCTTTTCCAATGAGTCAGCTTTTCGCATCAGGTGGCCAAAGTATTGGCGTTTCAGCTTCAACATCAGTCCTTCCAATGAATACCCAGGACTGATCTCATTTAGGATGGACTGGTTGGATCTCCTTGCAGTCCAAGGGACTCTCAAGAGTCTTCTCCAAAACCACAGTTCAAAAGCATCAATTCTTCAATGCTCAGCTTTCTTTGTAGTCCAACTGTCACATCCATACATGACCATTGGAAAAACCATAGCCTTGACTAGATGGACCTTTGTTGGCAAAATAATGTCTGTGCTTTTTCATATGCTGTCTAGGTTGGTCACAACTTTCCTTCCAAGGAGTAAGCGTCTTTTAATTTCATGGCTGCAGTCACCATCTGCAGTGATTTTGGAGCCCACAAAAATAAAGTCAGCCACTGTTTCCACTGTTTCTCCATCTGTTTGCCATGAAGTGATGAGACCAGATGCCATGATCTTAGTTTTCTGAATGTTGAGCTTTAAGCCAACTTTTTCACTCTCTTCTTTCACTTTCATCAAGAGGCTCTTTAGTTCCTCTTCACTTTCTGCCATAAGGGTGGTGTCATCTGCGTATCTGAGGTTATTGATATTTCTCCTGGCAATCTTGATTCCAGCTTTTGCTTCCTCCAGCCCGGCGTTTCTCATGATGTACTCTGCGTATAAGTTAAATGAGCAGGGTGACAATATACAGCCTTGACGTACTCCTTTCCCGATTTGGAACCAGTCTGTTGTTCCATGTCCAGTTCTAACTGTTGCCTCCTTACCTGCATATAGGTTTCTCAAGAGGCAGGTCAGGTGGTCTGGTATTCCCATCTCTTTCAGAATTTTCCACAGTTTATTGTGATCCACACAGTCAAAGGCTTTGGCATAGTCAATAAAGCAGAAATAGATGTTTTTCTGGAACTCTCTTGCTTTTTCGATGATACATCGGATGTTGGCAATTTAATCGCTGGTTCCTCTGCCTTTTCTAAACCCAGTTTGAACATCTGGAAGTTCACATTCACGTATTGCTGAAGCCTGGCTTGGAGAATTTTAAGCATTACTTTACTAGTGTGTGAGGTGAGTGCAATTGTGCGGTAGTTGGAGCATTCTTTGGCATTGCCCTTCTTTGGGATTGGAATGAAAACTGACCTTTTCCAGTCCTGTGGCCACTGCTGAGTTTTCCAGATTTGCTTGCATATTGAGTGCAGCACTTTCACAGCGTCATCTTTCAGGATTTGAAAAAGCTTAACTGGAATTCCATCACCTCCACTAGCTTTGCTCGTAGTGATGCTTCCTAAGGCCCACTTGACTTCACATTCCAGGATGTCTGGCTCTAGGTGAGTGATTACACCATCGTGATTATCTGGGTCATGAAGATCTTTTTTGTACAGTTCTTCTGTGTATTCTTGCCACCTCTTCTTAATATCGTCTGCTTCTGTTAGGTTCCCACCATCTCTGTCCTTTATTGAGCCCATCTTTGCGTGAAATGTTCCCTTGGTATCTCTAATTTTCTTGAAGAGATGCTAGTCTTTCCCATTCTGTTGTTTTCCTCTATTTCTTTGCATTGATCGCTGAGGAAGGCGTTCTTATCTCTCCTGGCTAGTCTTTGGAACTCTGCATTCAAATGGGAATATCTTTCCTTTTCTCCTTTGCTTTTCACTTCTCTTCTTTTCACAGCTATTTGTAAGGCCTCCTCAGTCATTTTGCTTTTTTGCATTTCTTCTTCTTGGGGATGGTCTTGATTCCTGTCTCTTGTACAATGTCACGAACCTCCATCCATAGTTCATCAGGCACTCTGTCTATCAGATCTAGTCCCTTAAATCTATTTCTCACTTCCATTGTATAGTCATAAGAGATTTGATTTAGGTCATACCTGAATGGTCTAGTGGTTTTCCCTACTTTCTTCAATTTCAGTCTGAATTTGGCAATAAGGAATTTGTGATCTGAGCCACAGTCAACCCTCGGTCTTGTTTTTGCTGACTGCATAGAGCTTCTCCATCTTTGGCTGCAAAGACTATAATCAGTCTGATTTCAGTGTCGACCATCTGGTGATGTCCATGTGTAGAGTCTTCTCTTGCGTTGTTGGAAGAGGCTGTTTGCTATGACCAGTGTGCTCACTTGGAAGAACTCTATTAGACTTTGCCCTGCTTCATTCTGTACTCCAAGGCCAAATTTGCTTGTTACTCCAGGTGTTTCTTGACTTCCTACTTTTGCATTCCAGAGCCCTATAATGAAAAGGACATCTCTTTTGGGTGTCAGTTCTAGAAGGTTTTGTAGGTCTTCATAGAACTGTTCAACTTCAGTTTCTTAGGTGTTACTGGTCGGGGCATAGACTTGAAATACCATGATATTGAATAGCTTGCCTTTGAAACGAACAGAGATCATTCTGTCGTTTTTGAGACTGCATCCAAGTACTGCATTTTGGACTCTTTTGTTGACCTATGATGGCTACTCCGTTTCTTCTAAAGGATTCCTACCCATAGTAATAGATATTAATGGTCATCTGAGTTAAATTCACCCATTCCAGTCCATCTTAGTTCGCTGAGTCCTAGAATGCCTATGTTCACTCTTGTCAGCTCCTGTGTCAGAAAGCTGTTGAAAACAGTATGGCAGTTCCTCAAAATATTAAAAATAAAACTACCAAATGATTGATCAATTCCACTTCTATGTATAAATCCAAAAGGAGTGAAAGCAAGGACTCAAAGCAGGTTCAAGTGCTCTCACGTTTAGTAGCAGCATCCCCAGTCACCACAAAGTGGATGTGACCCCAGCATCCATCAGCAGATGAGTGGGTGAGCGCCATGTGTGTCCACGTGGCAGAAGAGTGCTCGGCCTTGAATGGGAAGCAGACCCTGACCCCTGCTACGGCTGGGAGGAGCCTTGAGAACCTCGTGCGCAGTGAGAGGCACCTGTGTTCCTGTGGCGGGCAGCTCGGGCAGGGTGGTGAAGACAGCCAGGCGAAGCGTGGGGCTGCGGAGGAAGCTGCAGGCTCGAGCAGGACCCTGGACAGCGGTCTCTGGGAGTGTGCTCTGGGGACTGATGACTCTGGGACTGGTTAGAAGCTCAGGAGGAAGGCTTAGCTGGAGAGAGACTGGATCTGTGGAGAAAGGTGGGAAGTTGCAGGATTGAGATGTTGGACAGTGGTTCTCTACCAAGGGTCCTGTGTCAGTCCTTCAGGGCAGTGTCTCCTCTCTCTCACGGGTGCCGGGCCCCTTGGCCCAGCTGGATGCTGTCCAGGTTCACACCTCTCCTCCTCTGCTGCTCTGCTTCTGAGGCCGACTCTCCCTGAAGGCCCCTCTCCCCGCAGCACCGGGTTGCGGCCTCTGGCTGACACTCTGCACGCGCTCTAGTTTCCCCTCGAGTGGCTGTCTCCCCGGGCACAGGGGTTGGGGGACCGCGAGTTGCCTGTGACTCCATCTCTGCGTCCTAGGTCTCGTAATAAACGCTGTGGGGACTTGCTGACCTGGTTTCTCCATCACCTCTTCCTGTCACTGAACTGTGGGGGACTTGAAACATGCTCACTCATGGAGTAATGTCAGGTAGACAGCGTGCAGACCTAACAGTACATGATCCCTCCTGAAGAGCCAGGAGGAGCTGCAGAGATAAAAGCTGCACACAGTGCCTGGCAGGTGGTGGTGAGGCTGCTCTTGGGGTCCAGCCCCTCTGGTTCCCGGGCTGGGCTCGGGAGTGGCTGGGGAAGGGCCTCTGAGCTCCCTGCAGCTATAATAGCAGGATCATGTCTTGGTTCGTCTCTGCCGGGAGGGGGTGCCCAGAGGCGACTGGTCAGAGGAATCAAAGCCGCAGAAGCCAACTTGGCCAGGGGTTCTCGGGACAGCGGCGGGTGAGTAAGCCCAGGTCCCTTCGCTGCTTGCCCACCTCCCACAGGTACTTCCTCCGGGCCACCATCAGCCGCCGTCTGAATGACGTCGTCAAGGAGATGGACATCGTGGTGCACACGCTGAGCACGTACCCCGAGCTGAACTCCTCCATCAAGATGGAGGTCGGCATTGAAGACTGTCTGCACATCGAGTTTGAGTACAACAAGTCCAAGTGAGTGGCGGACGGCTGGTGCCTGAGGGGGAGGGCATGCAGGACTTGATTTTAACTGACCAGAACATTTTAGACCGCACGTGCTGTTACAGCGTCAAAATACCTCAGTGCTTGTAAACTGCAGAACTCACTGACCGTTCAAAACCTACCACGAGCATCTTTCTTTTTAATGTAGTACATTCCTGAAAATGCTTGAAAATTGTATATTCAAGTCACAGAACTAAAAAAGCCCCCGCATCGCTAATGAGCGTCTCTGGGTGGGGCGGCCTCGCCTCAGACCTGCTGGCCTCCAGAGGCTCGGGGTGGGGGCTGCCTGGGCGGTCCTCCTGAGGACTGGGGACACAGGGCCTCCTAGGACTGGTGATAACCGCTGCACTTCCCCCGCCCCCCCACCCCGGCTATGGGAGGGGCCCCACCCCTGGGAGGGACCCTTTGCCTTCTCCTCACAGTCCCAGGGCTCGCAGGCCTTCCCAGGACGGAGCCCCCAGAGTGCTGCCCAGCAGCACCCCAGCCACCTGGTGTAGGGGGGTGCCACCTCGTAGAAACGCAAGCAGCCGCCAGCCAGCAGTGTGGTGAAGACCAAGCTGAGCAGGAGACGGGCATGCCTAAGGCTGGACGGGCACACTGGGCCCTGCCCGCAGAGCAGGCTGCGCCCAGCACACGTGCCCACCGTCCCCCCAGGAAGCTGGGGGGCAGACGGGGCCAGATGCGGGCAGGCCCCCAGCCTGGGGCTAGGCCCCGGCCTGCACCCTGAGTCTGTCACGTGGTCTGTCCTCCACTCTGGTCGGGGCCTGCGTCCTCAGCCCCTGCCCCCAGCTCCCATCCTCTTCCCTAGCTTCACTCGGAAGGTTTGCTCTCTGTGGCCACACCGGGTGCAGACCAGCCCCGCTGCTGACTGACCAGGGAGGGCCCAGCTCCCAGACGCCAGAGGAAGACCAGGACCTGGTCCCTACTCCTGGTGGGTCAGCCTCTCACCCCAGAGCCTCTGAAGTACATGCTAGTTACAGCACCGAGCAAGGGTGACAGGGACCCGTTCTGAGTCGTGTGCGGGACGGCTGTGGGAGTGATACTGGCTGCAGCGCAGGGCGTCGGAATCCACTCCGTGGGCAGTCTGGAGGAACGTGGGCCCACGTGGCCTCAACTCTCCTGGCCCACCACCCCCAGGCAGGCGGCACCCTCTCTCGATCCAAGAGGCCTGTCCCATCCGGAGCCGCACCTCTTGGCTTCGTCTCTGCAGGTACCACCTGAAGGACGTCATCGTGGGGAAGATCTACTTCCTGCTGGTACGGATCAAGATCAAGCACATGGAGATAGACATCATCAAGCGGGAGACGACCGGCACGGGCCCCAATGTGTACCACGAGAACGACACCATCGCCAAGTACGAGATCATGGATGGCGCACCCGTGAGAGGTGAGCTTTCCAGGCTGGGGCGTCGGGGCTACCGTCGCGGCCGGGGGCTGTGAGCCTGTGCTGCCTCCGCTTGCACTGTCCTTGCCCCTGGGGGAGCAAAACGGTCCTTCCTGATAGTTCCCGCGCCAGGCTGACAAAGGCAGGCTCTGGGCTGCCTGGCCAAGTGGACACCCTGACGGCACTCCCTGCTGCCGCGCCCTCTAGGATGAGTGGAGCAGGAGCTGGTGCGACCCTGGTGGCTACTGGGAGGAGCAATTGTTCGGATTCGTTGTTGGCACTGCAGCTGCCGACGGTCTGTTTTCACGTGGACGTGCTGGGTGCCTCCAGGGCCTCACTCAGCTCTCCCAGTCCCCACCCCGCGGGAGGAGGGCTCACGGCTTCTCAGGGCCTTGGCCTCCCGATTGGGGTCTTCGGGGCAGCACTGGGTCATCCTGCCCGCTGGCTCCATCGTGTCCCCAGCCACGCAGCAGGCCAGGCTTGCCCTCCCTGGGGCACCGTGGGGCCTGTGAGCCACGCAGGGTGACGCAGGCTCCATGGCTTTGTGCTTGCTCAGTGGAGCTCTGTCCTGATTTTGTTCTGCTTGGCTGAGGAAGGCACCATGTTAGAGGTGGAAGGGATCTGAGATACCATATAGCCTGATTCCCTCACTTTCCGGGTGAGAACACGAGGGTCCAGGGATAGCAGAGACCCACCAGAGCTCGGTGGGGAGAGCTGGGGCCCGCCAGTCTCGGGGAGCATGGGGTGAGCCAGGCCAATCGGGGCGGGGGAGCTCACACTGGAATCGCTGGGGAAGACCATGCGCTAGCTAGGGTGGGACCGCTGGCCCTTACAGCGCAGCTGCTAGACTCGTATGCTGGTAAGAGTCCGAGCTGCTCACCTGGCGTCCTGTGGTTGCCACTCTGCCACCTGGTCTTGGCGGGCCTCAGCCAAGAGGAGACGAGCGGGCCTGGCCCATCAGCGGGCGGCGGGCGGGGCGCCTGCCCTGCCCCCCTGACCCCTCCTGGCCCTGCAGGAGAGTCCATCCCCATCCGCCTCTTCCTGGCGGGCTACGAGCTCACACCCACCATGCGGGACATCAACAAGAAGTTCTCGGTGCGCTACTACCTCAACCTGGTGCTCATCGACGACGAGGAGCGGCGCTACTTCAAGCAGCAGGTGGGGGCAGGGGGCAGGGCTGCTGCGGGCGGAGGGGCGGGGCCGCGCGCGCGAGCGGGGCCGGGGCGTGGGCGAGGGCGAGCTGGTGGGTGTCTATGCCGCTTGGTTCAACCCGAGCGGCCAGGAAGGTGTCTGTGCCTCCTGGTTCACCCTGAGCCCCGCGGCCGGAACTGGGTCCCAGTTGACACCAGAGCCGGTCTCCTCGAGCCCAGCCCCCGTGGCTGCTCCGCCTTCCAGGCCCCATGGTCAGCAGGAGCCCCGAGGCCCCAAGGGATGGACAGCTGCTTGTTGGCGGGAGACCAGGAGGGCCTTTGCCTAAGAGTCCCTGGGACCCTCCCCAGGCCTCCCCTCACATGCCCCTCCCCATGTGCCGCCCGCCCCCTAAGACTCCCCAGGCCCCTCTCACTTGCTGACCCCCATTGCCGCCTGCCCCCCTAAGACTCCCCAGACCCCCTCACGTGCCGTTCCCGCCACCCTGCAGGAGGTGGTGCTGTGGCGGAAGGGTGACATCGTCCGGAAGAGCATGTCCCACCAGGCGGCCATCGCCTCCCAGCGCTTCGAGGGCACGACACCCCTGGGGGAGGCACGAACCCCCGGCCCACTGTCCGACGGCGGCAGCAGACAGTAGGCCCAGGGCGGGGAAGTGGCTGGGGCGGGGTATCGACTGCTGACCCGCGCTTGCAGCCTGAAAAGAAACCATGTCTTTGACGTAAATCCTTTTTCCTGAAGAACCTGAGGGGCTGGGGTTGGGAGGCAGGGTGTCCAGGACCCTGTGCCCGACAGGGGCGCGGGGAGAGGAGGGGTGTCCCTGGGGAGCTGACTGTGGGGCTGCAGAGGGCTCGGCTGTCAGAGGGGCTCAGGCCAGGAGCTGCCACGGGAGTCTGGACGTGGTGCTTTGGCGCCTCCACAGGCCGCCATCGTCCTCCTCCGACTCCCAAGCATGGTCGTCCTGGACCAGATGGGGTCTGTGGCACCTCTGGCCCCTGCCCCCCAGGCCCAGAGACACCAGGGCCCATGTGGCACGTGGACAGCAACAGGGAGAACTCAGTGGTCGTGCGCGGCGCGGTGGCCCTGGACACCCAGGAGCAGAGGCTCTTGGTCCCTGCTGTCCATCTCATTCCCTGGGACCAGGGCTTGGTCTGACCCCTAGAAGGTCTGCGCTCACCATGGGGGCCGCAGGGGGGCGGGCCTCCCGAGCCGCTGTCCGCCCCTGCAGCTTGGGACCAGGGGTGTTCTGTGTACGTGGGTGCTCGCCACGCCAGAGGGGGTCTTCTGCGGCCGCACCACGCCTGGGCCTGTCATGTTAAGGGTGTGGCTGTCTGTCCTGTCTCCTGGTCTCTTCTCTTCTAGGAAGACTAGGCAGACCCCCGAGGTCAGCAGGTACTATGCAGTCGGGGGTCTGGGTTCTCTGTCTTCTGGGAGGCAGAGGGTTTGTTCTGTATCGTCTTTATAGGGATTCCTTTTCCTTGGAAATGGGGGCAGCTGTGGGCCCCGGACTGGGCAGGGCTTGTGGGTCAGAGCCAGACTGGAGAGGGGCGTTAGGGCAGCATCGGGAAGAGCGCCAGCACTGGGGGCAGGAGAGCCCGGCAAGGGCAGGTGGTCCCCCGGCTGGCCCACGGTTCCGGAGGGCAGAACAGCACCCCTTAGCTTTTCCCGAGCATGAGCCGAGCCCTGGGGCCCCCGGGGCAGCCTGTACCGTGACCACTAGGACCGCCCACCCGCCCTCTGCCCCCAGCCAGCCGCGCCGACACCCATCCTCTGAGGGAGCCAGAGTGCGGCCGCTTCCGTCCTCTGCCTGCTGGTCCTCTGCCTCTGCGCCAGGCAAGTGCAGGGAGGCGGCTAGGGCCCAGCAGAGCGGAGGGACCAGACAGGCAGCGTGGCCTGGGGTTGAGCCGCTGCGCATACCGGTTTCTCGCTGTGTGTCTTTACAGTGGCTGTGTTTTAAACAAAGCTGTTTCAGATGTGTGTCTGATTAAAGTGAGTCCCTGGGCTGGCCCGATCCACGGTCTTCGTGCCCACGGTCCACCAGGCTCTGTGGTGTCTTCATTGCCCCGCCGCACGTGCCACTCCGGCCCACGACACCTGGCCCCCCCACGCCTGTGGCCCCAGGTGAACAGTGATGCCCACGTTGTTAATGCCAGTTTCAGACAAGCACATGGCTGAGAAAGGAATTTCGGATTTATTCCAGCCTGGCAACTGGTCCTGAAACTGCTGGTTTAACCTCCGTGGGACCAGACCCTTGAGGGGCAGGCAGGGCAGGGTAGAGACAATCATGTCACCAGACTGGGCCCTGCACCCGGCCGCGGGGCTGTGAAACCTGCTCCACCCACGATGCTGACTGGAAGACACGCTCTCAACTTAAGCATGGGTGTTTATTAGAAAGGACCAGGCCCTCCGCCGCTCACAACCCAGTGTGCTCCCCGCACTCCCTCTCGTCTCGTGGTAGCTTGACTTTGGGGCAACACCTTATCCATTTCAGCAGCCGTGTCTCCACTAACTCGGTTCCTTTTCCTCCAGGCTCAGGATAAAATCAAACTCCTCTGCCGAAAAGGGCACGAAGAGGAAGAATTAGGTCTGAATCGCCTCCTGAATGGGCTTCCCAGGTGGTGCCAGTGGTAAAGAATCCCCTGCCATGCAGGAGGCATCAGAGACACGGGTTCCATCCCTGGGTCGGGAAGACCCCCTGGAGGAGGGCGTGGAGCCCACTCCAGTGTTCCTGCCTGGACAATCCCATGGACAGAGGAGCCTGGGGGGATATGGTCTGTGGAGTCGCATAGTTGGCACACGCAAAACGACTTACATGCACGCACATGCGCGCTCCTGAATGGAGCGGTCCGGCAGGCATGTCTCAGGCACGAGGCCAGCAGCCGCTCCCTCGGGAACGGGGAGGGGGTCTGGCTGCTGCCGCACCCGGCATCCTGGGCAGCCTGGGGAGCTCCTCTCGTGGGAGTTTGGGGGCAGGGCGGGGCGTGGGGAAAACACAGACTCGGCTCTTAACTGCTGTGCTAAGGTTTCACCAGCGAGTATGAGTGAATTCACAGTCGTTCTGGCGTGTGGTCCAAAGACAAGGGCCATCCTTACCTCGGGTCAGGCGCTGGACAGACAGTCTCTGGCGAGTGAAGAGAGCCATGTTTTTTAAAGGGCCGCCAGAGGCTTTGTGTGCTTCGTGATGGGCTCTGAGCTCAGCCAGGGGGATGAAACGCCTCATCATCCGCACAAACTGTACGTCCACCTATGTGGCAGCAGCACATGGGACAGAAAACGCGCCTGTGAAAGGCGTCGTCATCGTCCCCACAAACGACGTCCACCCACATGGCAGCGGTGTGTGGGGCAGAAAGCATGGCCGGCTGTGTCAGCTGGGTGTACGAGGCCCTGCGGGCAGCGCGACCTCCTGGAGCGGGGCTCCGTGCCCTGCCCTAGAGAGCCCCAGAGCCCCCGCCCCCTGTCCATCCGTGAACTAGGAGGAGGAGGAGTCACTTTACCATGGACCACTTGGGGTTGTCTTCTTTGCTGGATGAGTCATAGTGGGGACTGTTTTTCTCAAACTGTGTGTGGTCTGGGTAAGCCTCCTTCACAATCTGAAATGAGATCCGAGTCTCTGGTCATTTGTCCACTCAGCTCCACAGCCAGCCTTCAGTCCGAGTCCAGCTTCCATTTCTTGGCCTACAGTCTCACCCCATCTGTCTGCCGCAGACCAGCGCGGGCTCAGACGTCTGGGAATACTGCAGTCTGAGGCAACCCTGACGGTGGGCGCTCAACCAAGCAGAGCTTGCTGCTGGCACCAGTCCCCCCCCACCCTGCAGTCGAGTGTCTGGCTGCCGGCCTGCGTGAGTGCAGGGCCACGGTGTGGACCACAAGACGCCTGTGCCCGTGGGGCCGGGGACGCGGGCCCACCTTGCTGTAGTCCTGCCACCTACTCCTGACTGCGGCAGGGGGGTGTGGATGACCCACCTAAGCTGTGTCCCCAGACCCACATGAAGGGAGCCAGCTCAGCCCTCAGCCTGGATACCCGACCTTCATGAGGCCCGCGATGCCCGGCTCTCTGCAGTTGCTGTGGTAGAAGAAGGCCTCCTCGTCCAGCCTCATGGCCCTCAGGAAGTTCCGGGCCTGTTGCAGGAGACAAGGAACAAGTGCTGTCTTCCCACTGGCGGGAAGCACCAGCAGGCAGAAACTGAGTCTGCCTTTGTCAGCGGAGACTGTTTTCTGCAGCTTCCCCCCACTTCAGTTCCATCCTTGCCTTTTACCCAGAGGTGTATCAGGACACTGGCTGGAACACAGGCAGTTTCAAAGCTGCAGGCAGCCAGGTATTTGGGTTTGGGTTCAGGGAAAAAGCGGCCTTGGCTGAGACAGCTTCACTCCTGAGTAGGGCAGAGGGAAGCAGGCTTTACCCCCAAGCCTCACGGCCCCGCCAGCCTGCCTACCTGGTAGTTGCGAACACCGTCCCAGCACGTCGTCTGCCTGGGCTGTGCCTGGAGATCCTCGATGCTGAACTGGGCCAGAAACAAGGTCATTCAGTGAACACTTCTGGGCTGGCTGGTCAGGACGTATGGAAGCAGACACGTTCCTCCCTGTTTAGCGTGGGCACTGCCGGCAGCAGGGCCCAGGAGCCTCCGGGAAGTGCCCCATGGAGCCGTGCGTGCCAGGCATGCAGACAGCAGCCCTGTGCCACCCTGTCATCCCTCACAGTCCAGAGAATTAGCTGAGTGGGTGATTAATCTGGTAACCCAATTATCTCTATTCCACTTAAATATTATGTATCCCTCTATAGCCTCTCCAACTGTGTTGTCTCTGGGCTGTTGTGAGAACTGATTCACACTCACCCCCTGGTTACCGGCTTTTGACAGGGAGATCACCTAAGGGCACAGCGGGTGGCAAGAGAAAGGCAGCCCAAGGCCGAGTGTGGCCTGGCTTGGGGCTGGCGGACCAGCCTTCAGACCACATCCGCCCGTGCCTGACATGCAGACAGTTTCACTGGAGCTCAGCCACACCATTTGTTTACTGGAACACAGGTGGCCTGTGGCCAGTTTTTCTAGCGTCATCATTGCTTTTTTTCTTGCGTGGGCATACAGCTGACTGACTGTGGTGACAGGTGGACAGCAAAGGGACGCAGCCCACATGAATCCACTCTCCCCCAGACTCCCCTCCCATGCCGGCCGCGTGGCTTCACAGAGCGAGAGGGCAGAGGGCAGGAAATCCTGCCGGTGCTACTCCACACCACCCTCCCTGCTCCTCAGAGCTAAGAAGCAGGTGATGGGCCCCGTGGCGTCCCCTGTGCACCATGGAGACGGGCGCGGGACCGCACCTTCACATCCACGCCTTTTTCCAGTCGGCTTTCTGGCTCTGACTTCATCAGCCAGTAGCTGCTGAGGGTCTCCCCACCATCTTCAGAGGCTGGAGTCTTCTGGAGGCTGGAGTTCTCCACTTGGGCTGATGCCCCCCCTAGGTTCTTAGTTTTGGTGCGTTTTCCTTCTGGCCCCTTCATGTCTGCAATAGAAGCAAAAAGAAGGGAACTTTCTTACTTGCTGAGAAAGTTCTGATGCAGGAAAAACAGCTGCTATGGAGTCAGAGCTTCCCAGGTGGCACTAGTCTTAAAGAACCCACCTGCCAACACAGGAAACTTAGAGATAGGGGGTTCAGTCCCCGGGGTTGGGAAGATCCCCTGGAGGAGGGCATGGCAACCCACTCGAGCATCCTTGCCTGGAGAATCCCATGGACAGAGGAACCTGGCGGGCTACAGTCCGTGGGGGGTCACAAAATCTGAAGCAACTGAGCACAAGCACAATACAAATAGTGGGCTGAGGCACTGCCTGCGTCATCATCAGTGTTCAGGAACATGAGCTTCTGTGTCACCTCAGACTCCTTCCTTGCTCACTGTGCTCTGAGCCTGCCTCCTTTCCACTCGAAGATGCTCAGAGAAGCTGGATAAAACCGCCACTGAGGAGTTTGCAGACATGGTCAGGACTCAGTTTTGTCCTCCAGTGAGGGAAATGTGCCTGAAGCAGAGTGGGTACCTGGTAACTAAGAGCTGTTAAGTTTTTACCTGTGTTCCGTGGTCACGCTCAACCTAAGGCAGGCAGTCCACACCATCCACCTGGAGGGTATGCGCCAGATCATACACCAGCCTGCCACGCTGGCCTGAACACACCTGACCCTCCTGCACGGCCTCTGAACTAAGTGGAAGCTCCGACGTGAGCCATCCTGACGGCCGTCTAACACGCGGCACCCTCCTGGTGTGCCGGTCGTCCCCCTGGACAGTGATCGGGACACTAAATAAACACCGCGTGCGCTGATAAGCAACAACCCGGAACCCTCGTCCGTCTCCAGCAAGCACTTCCTCTGCCTCTGAGTGCTCTGCTGCTGCTGCTCTTCCACTGAATGCCCCTCACCCTGTGAACACGAGAGACGCCCCGCTCTCCTACCCATCTTCCACGCTAGACTCAAAGCCCCCGGCCCCCCGACCTCTTCCCTTCCGCGTGTGGCTCCCCTTGGAGTGGGGGCCGCGCGCGCCGGCCCTCGTCCCAGCGCCTTCCCCGGAGAGTCAGCGCTCGGACGGACGAGCGGCAGAGAAGGACCCAGGACAGAAGCCTGGGGGCGGTTCGGAGCCCGGGATCACAGAACCAGCCTCCCGACTTCTCCCCGCGCGCGCTGAGCGGCCCGGCGCGCTCACCCGGCCCCGCCGGCCTCCTCCGGGCTCGCGGCATGCTGTCCCGCGGGTCGGGACGGCCGCCGCCTCGGGCGCTCGCTGGACCCCCCGCGGCGACCAGCGAAGCCTCTGCACCCCGCGAAGCCCCCAGCGCGCGCCTCTGGTGCTCTCCTCTCTCCGTCAGCGCCGCGCGCTCGGGGCCGACCCTCGCGATCCCCGCCGGCGCCCCGCGGCGCTCTCCAGTCTTGGCTCACGCACCGCGGCCCGCGGGCCTCTGGGAATTGTAGTTCCGGCTCCTACCGCAGGCGCCCCGAGCGCGCCCTCGGGGGCCGCGGCGCGCACTACAGTTCCCGGCGTGCAGTGCGGCGTGGCCCCCGCGGCCCGTCGGCCTCCCGAGGTCGCGGGCGCTCAGACCGCGGGCGGAGCTGCGGGGAGAGGAGCTAGCAGAGGTGATGCTGCGAGGAACCTGCCAGCGCACCGGGGCGTGGCTGAGGGGGCTGCGCCGCGGGCCCCGGGGCCCCGCCGAGAGCGCCCGGAGGGGCGTCGTCTCCTGCATCGACCGTAAGGCCCGCCGGTGGCAGGCTCCGTCCAGTTGGCCGGGCCGCCCCCGGCTCCGCATAGGCGCGTGCGGAGCAGGTGGGGCGCGCGGGCGGGCGGGGGGCCCACGGCGGGCTCGGCCGGGTCCGAGCGGGGGTTCCCTTCTCTCCCAGCGCTCGGAGTTGCCTTGTTACCTCTGCTTGCTGATAAGGGCGGGCTTCGCCGCGGAGACTCGTGAGCTTTGCTGTTATTAATCATAAACTTACTCAGGTGGTAAAGAGTCTGCCTACAATGCGGGAGACCCGGGTTCAGTCCCTGGGTCGGGAAGATCCCCTGGAGAAGGAAATGGCAACCCACTCCAGTACTCTTGCCTGGAAAATCCCATAGTCAGAGGAGCGTGGTAGGCTACAGTCCATGGGGTCGCAGAGTCGGACACGACTGAGTGACTTCACTTTCTTTCACTTTATGTATCATTTGACAGATGGAGAAATTTGTTTTGGGTCTAGTGCAGCCCTCTTGTTTTACAGTGGGGAACCTGAGACAGAGAGAAGCCTTCCCTCCTGAGAGCTGTGTGATTAATAGTTGCAGACCCAGAGCTTGAACTGCCTGGTTGCTCGTCCATTGCAGTTTGCTGGAGCTTCCCACGTGCTCTCGGCTCCAGGATTCGCAGAACTGTTGAGATCTGATTAGGTGTGTGCTTTGGATGCATTCAGAGTTTCCTGTGTTCAGTTTTTTGGCCTCTTGTTTACCCTTGAACTACTGTACAGTCAAGAGTTTCCTCCTCTAATGTGGGCTCTTGTTCTGTTTAGCTTTACTACTTCTGTGTGTATTTGTGTATGTATATCTTTGTGTGTATGTGCTGGCTTCTTGAATCTGCCAATAGCTCCAGCAAACTTAATGTGGCCTGGTTTTTGTTGTGTTTTTTTCGCTCATGTTTTCTGGAAACTGGGGTATTTATACTCAGTAATATTGAGTATACTCATACAGTATACTCATGCTTTCTTGTGTATTATTTACTTTTTAACTTGACTTTTTGCTTGTTTACTCCAGCGGGTGTTCTCCTGTTGTTGTTGTTGCTGTTCAGTCGTGTCCGACTCTTTGCGACCCCATGGACCGCAGCACACAGGCCTCCCTGTCCATCACCAACTCCTGGAGTTTCCTCAAACTCATGTCCATCGAGTCAGTGATGCCATCCGACCATCTCATCCTCTGTCTGTCCCCTTCTCCTCCTGCCTTCAGTCTTTCCCAGCATCAAGGTCTTTTCTAATGAGTCAGCTGTTTGCATCAGGTGGCCAAAGTATTGGAGCTCCTTTGTTGGCATTCCATTCTCTAGAAATGACTGTTACTGATCTTAAATAAATATGTGACCATGCTGTATCTATGCAAGCACCCTCAGAGACACTGTAGGTTTGGTTCACTGTAGTCTGTGACATGTGCAGCAGCATCGGGTCTAAGAAAACAGCATTCACACCTTAATTTTAAAACACTGCATTGCTAACAAAAAACAAGGCTAACCATCATTTGACAATGCAGGGTTGCTGCAGACCTTTGATTGGTTAAAAAAAAAACAAACAGATTCTGCAGAGTGAAGTGAAGGACAGTAAAACGACGTGTGCCTTTATGTCTGACTTGTCTGAATTTGTTCCCTGTTAATTTACTTTGGATGCAGTTTCAGTTGAGTTCAGTCGCTTTCTTTGTGACCCCATGAACCGCAGCATGCCAGGCCTCCCTGTCCATCACCAACTCCCAGAGTCCCCCCAAACCCATGTCCATCGAGTCGGTGATGCCATCCAACCATCTCATCCTCTGTCGTCCCCTTCTCCTCCCACCTTCAATCTTTCCCAGCATCAGAGTCTTTTCCAATGAGTCAACTCTTCGCATCAGGTGGCCAAAGTATTGGAGTTTCAGCTTCAGCATCAGTCCTTCCAGTGAACACCCAGGACTGATCTCCTGTAGGATGGACTGGTTGGATCTCCTTGCAGTTTAGATGTACTTAAACCTTTTATACCTTGAACTACTTGTTTGAATCTGTCGATACTAATAATAGCGTCTGTAAACATGTGTTGAGCTGTTGCTCAGACTGAAGTTCTGAAGTGCATATACACTCAGGTGTTTGTTTCCTTAGCACTTACGACATCCTGCCCCAGCACTGCCCCGTGGTAGACCTTTGGTCCGAATTCTTTTGTGAGTGGAAAATGGCCTGAGTCCTGAGTAGGGAACCGTGAAGTGTTTATCCCTGACCATACTTCTGAGCGCACCACCCAATGTAGTTTTCTGCCTTGGACTTCTCAAGAGAACGCCACCTTTAATCTTCACAACTCCCATCTTAATGAGAGTCCGGGTGGGGACACACAGCTCTCTCCTGGCTCACGGGCAGCTGCTCCCGAGGCCCGGGTTCGCCCGGGTTCTCTGAGAGAATGGCTGCGGGGCAATCAGGCACCGAAAGGGGTTGTCCCCTGAGACTCCGCACCTCCTGTGCTCTGGACCGTCCCCCCAGGACCTTGTTTAATGTTTAACCTGGAAGGGTGTAGTCTTAGGAGGTCACACGGAGCCCGCACCTTCCACTTTGCCCTTGACATTTTCACAGCCACTGCTATGCCTCCCGCAGTAAGAGACACTCCTTGATGCTTCTTAGCACATCTGAGGCAGGGGGTCCTTTCCAAGGGGCAGCACCAAGATATAAAGGAGAAATAACTGTGATTCGCCCTGTGAAGGTTGCTGACCATTCTGTGGTGTGGCTCCCAGGATTCATGGTCCTGTCTACATGCTCTACACCATTCCCAACAGGTTGTGGTCTTCTCACAGGAGCTTTGCTTAGGTTCTTTGCTTTTAGCTTCCGGCCTGCCCTTAGCAGAACGTGTCACCTTGCAAAACGGGGAAAATGGTAAAGGTTTCAGGCCCTGGCTGTTGGGCCTGTTGCTCTGTTTCACAGCTCAGTCCTGTCCTGCATTCACACTGTGCAGTGTTTGGGGGTAAAAAAGAAACGTACAAAATGAGCGGTGTTCACGTCATTCGGAGAGCTGGCTATTTAGAGAAAAGCTGTGAAGTGGTGACACTGAACTGGGTGGTCAGGGTGTCAGGCTGATGCAGGGATCTTTCTCCTAAAAAGTGTCACCTGTCGTGAGATACTGGAGTAGTAGTATCTCTTTCAAAACATTTATGGTTCTAGAAAAACTTATCCTGTTGGAGCTGGACTGATAGTATCGCTCAGTCAGTTCCTTAGCTTTTAAGTAGCTTCAAGCTGGAAGTGAAGGAATTACCCAAAGCACTAATAGTCGGGGAGGAAAATACTCTAAAACTTCTGAATGTACTTGGTGAAGACAGATTTAGGGGGCCCTTGGCCTTGTTCTCAGCGCGGGAAGACTCAGCATCCCTGTTAATCCGTGACTGTCAAATGCACAGCTTTGCTGCAGGACGTTTATCCTCAGTGTGGAAAGTAAGCCAGAGTGCACCTATTTTCCTTTCCTGATTGAGCACAATGACTCGGTTGACACATATAGACAGATATGCACAGATTCTGATACAGAAAAGGTAGGGCATCCTAAAGGAAAAAAAAATGTTTTACCATAATATGAGGGTCAGTGTGTATTATTTTTTTAATGTGGTTTTACAAGGAGGAAAGGAGAAAGATGAGTAATGGAAGAAGTAGTAACAGGGTGGAAGAAGTCAGCTAGTGTGTTTGGGAGCACCGAAGGGAGGTGCGGGTTCACAGGGGCGTGCGGCGGAGCTCCATGCGGGGGTGCTCTCGAAGGTCCTCTGCCCGCCACGCTGCATGGGGCTTCTGGCCTGCTGTCCTCTCCCCTGAGCCCCGATCCAGTTCTGAGTGAATGCTGCCTTGCCCACAGCTTCCATGGGACTAAATGAAGAGCAGAAAGAGTTCCAGAAAGTGGCCTTCAACTTTGCTGCCCGCGAGATGGCGCCGCACATGGCAGAGTGGGACCAGAAGGTGCGGGTGTTCAGCTGCACGATGAGCCCGCCTCCTCCCGAGCGCCCAGCTTGTTCAGTGTCTGTTCTGCTCTGAAAACTCACAGCAAATGCGAGTGCCTGTAGGGGCGCGAGTCCTCCTCCTGCAGATAGCACTGTTTTAATTCATAGATGAAAATTAAGATTTGGGCACTCTTGAAATCCAGACAGTACTGGAATGATAGAAAGGAATTTGAGTGCCAGAAAGCAGTCCTCGTAGAATGCATTTTAACTGGTACCACTGTGTGGGTAACAAAAGCAGCACTGAGTTGAGGGGCTCCGTCCCCTTGCCTGAGTGCACACTTCTGGGTCCCTCCTCACGCCCTCTGAAGAGAAGCCCGCCTGTGAGTCCCTCTCTGATGACCCTGCCCTTTTGTCCACAGGAGCTGTTCCCTGTGGACATGATGCGGAAGGCAGCGCAGCTGGGCTTCGGGGGGGTGTATGTTCGGACAGACGTCGGAGGGGCGGGCCTCTCGCGGCTGGACACCTCCGTCATCTTTGAAGCCTTGGCCACGGGCTGCACCAGCACCACGGCCTACATGAGCATCCACAAGTGAGTGCCCGGCCCGGCGGGCGCAGCGCATGCTCGCATGGGTCGGCAGGCACCTTCTTTGTGAATGGGAGAGGGTTTTGCTGTGTAGGTTGCCTGTCCCTGAGGAGCCAGACTGTTAGCAGTTCACACGAGGTCTGCAGCTGCCTCTTGTGCCCGAATCTGTTATCTTGTGTGTTGCTTAGAGAATGCTGCCCTTCTCCCAGGTGCCAGCTGACCTGGTTCCAGACAAGAGTTCTGCATTAGGGAAGGGCCTCCCTTCCCTTTCCCTCAACCCAGAGATGGAGCCTCCACTAATTTGGGAGAGTACATAGGACGGCTTGGTTTTTGAAGGAGCTCTGTTAACCTAACTGGAGATAGTGTGGCCAGCACCCAGGTGACCTTGGCCCTGGGTCCCTCTGGGTACTGTGTTCCCCGACTATGTGCTAATCCAGGCCTTTGCTTGAAAGGCCTGAGCCTTCTCAGCTGTGGCTTCTCCCCTCTGCGCGTGCCCTCCCCCTCAGACTGCCTTTCCCTTCTGTCTGTCTCTGTCCTCGCCTCCTGGGTGCGCTCAGCATGTGTGTCTGGATGATCGACCGCTTCGGGAGTGAGGAGCAGCGGCAGCGGCTATGCCCGCCGCTCTGCGCCATGGAGAAGTTCGCCTCCTACTGCCTCACCGAGCCAGGTGGGTGTGCCTGCCCGCCCCCCTCCCGGCTCATGTCTCTATCCCGAATGAGAGATCTCATAAGCTCGCAGGTCACAAGGCTCGGGGCTCCCTGGGGCGGGGGGGACGGCGGGGTGGGGGGGGCTCTCCCTGAGCATGGAGCGCTTCTCCAGGCCTGGATCGAAGGCGTCTGTCATTAGGGGCGGTCTCTCGGGAGCTGGGGCCTCACTGGCTCCCTCCCTTCCCCAGCACCCCCACCTCTCAGCTCCCCTTCGTCCTGCCCTAGGGAGTGGGAGCGACGCCGCCTCCCTCGTGACCTCTGCCGTGCGACGACAGGATCATTACATCCTCAATGGCTCCAAGGTACACAGCCAGCGACCACGGCCCTCCCAGGCAGGCTGGCAGCCCTTCCCCTTGCCACCCACCCGGCCCATGTGTCTGCAAGTGAACCTTCCCGAAAACAGCATGTGGGGCGAGGACCTCAGACCTATTTCCCTGTGTTCACCATCGCTGTTTCTCCTCTGGTCTGAGCCCAGTTAGGCCCGTCCTGTATCCATACTTTCTGTGGCCTGGGTGCAGCGTCCTGGGACCCCTTCCCACTGCCCCTCACCTCCCACTGCCCCATCAACGGGGGACCCACTGCGACTCCTCAGGCCTTCATCAGTGGTGGTGGCGAAGCTGACATCTACGTAGTGATGTGCCGCACAGGAGGGCCGGGCCCCAGAGGCATCTCCTGCGTAGTGGTGGAAAAGGGGACCCCTGGCCTCAGCTTCGGCAAGAAGGAGAAAAAGGTGAGTGCGGTTGGACAGGGCGCGTCAGGCAGGAGCCCCACCCCAGCTCAGCAAGTGGGTCGCCCTGGCGCCCCGGCCTTGTAGGCTGTTGCTTCAGCAAGGGTTTCGACAGCGCGGGGAGCTGGGGGCGGGCCTCACTGCATCGCATGGCGCCCGCGTTTGCCAGTGGCTTACATCAGCAGAGATATGAGAAATCTCCACTGGCTCCCGCTGCCACTTCTGGCCTGTATTTCTTACTTCCTACCTCTCCGCCCCCTTGTTACCCAGGAAGATATGCTGACAGGAGACTAGAGGTCTTGGGAGTGAAATGCTCTTGGCCCACTTTTCTTCTTTAGCTCAGCAGAGCTCAGGGGAGGTAACCGTGGGTCCCTCAGGAACGTAAGAGGAGAGTGTTTCCCTAGGCCTCGAGAAGATATCTCCAGGATGGACAGATCCCACAGCCAGGCCCTGAGCTGTAGACCTGTGGTTACCTCACTGCCCTTGGTCCTGAGCTGGGGTCTGCTCAGGTGGGCCGGCCTGGCGAGTCCTCGGCTCCAGCAGGTGCCCTTAGAGTTGGGGCTGGGGAGCAGTCCGCGAGGAGATGGCCCCACGTCTGCCTCTCATCACCTCTGCTGGCTCCCCAGGCCCCCCACGCCCCTCCATGCCCTTCCTGATCCTGACTCTCTGCAGCTGCCAGGGCTTGAGACGCTCAGCGCCCCCTCCCTCGTGCAGCAAAGCTGGACCCTCTCAACACCGAATGTGCAAAGCCTTATGCTCTCTCCTGCCTGCGATTGTAAGACACGGGGCCTCTTACCTTTGTAAACGCTGAGCTATGTGCATGCGGCATGGGAGACGGGTGGGATGTCTGTCTGGTTTTGAGACGGACAGACACGGAGTCTGACATGTTGTATTATAGAACCAGGTTATACTGATTCTGGTGTTTGTGCTCATAAAGCTAGTGTTGGCTGATTCAACACATTTGTATTTCTGGTATCTGTTGGCAGTATTACCAAAGCTAGCTAGCTTGGGGCTTGGGAAAAAATTGTAAATAAATTCCGTATACAAAAAGTTTCTCTTTTTCTCCTTATGCTCTGTGCTTCTCTCACTTTCAAGCATACATTATTGTCTTTTTTTGGTTTTCTTCTTGATTATTAGTTGTGCTTTGCGTATCTCTTGACAAATGGGAAATTCAGAAGGCCGTCTCATTGGTTCAGCAGCTAGCAGGTGTCTGCTGCCAGGTACCTGGACAGAGCAGAGCACCAGACCGGCGCGCTGGGCTGCCTGTGAGCAGCAGGCGGGCCAGCGGACTCGCGGATAAATGCAGTGCCTCCTGTCAGCGTGAGGGAAGGGAGCAAGCCCGGGCGTGATGCGGGCAGAGGAGAGCTGCTTGGTGTAGGGACAGCGTGGCCCTCTGAAGATAAGGTATCACCTGATGCAATCTGCCAGTTCAGGAGCCTGCTGCCAGCCAGCCATGAGGAGGGCTCTGGGCAGAGGCAGCAGTGGTTGCGAAGGGCCTGATGTGGAAACAAAATTAGTGTGTTTGAAGAAGCCAGAATTTCTCAGTGTGGCCGGAGCGTCATGAGCAGAAGTCTCCGTGTGGGGTGAGGTCAGAGAGCTTGCAGGCCAGGCAAGGGGTTACCTGCCGACCCCCTCGCTTGATCTGGCTGCTCTGGTGGCCTGAGCAGCTGGCTTTCCCCACCCCCTCCCGTCTTTCCTGCAAGCACATGCTTCCACTTGGTGTACTGAGCGCCTTCTGTAGCTGAGAACTTGAAACAGAAAAGGAGTGAGGAATTGCTTTAGGTTGGATTTAGTTGTCAAAAGATTTTGTATGGAATAATGGTTTTCTCGCCGGACGGGTATCGGGGAGGACTCCTCGATGGCAATGGGAAGGTGGTCTTTGGAATGAAAGACAGACAGGAAGGGACTCCTTGTTCTGGGCTGGGACTGGGGAGTATCTGTTCTTTCTGGTTGCAGCTTCTCAGGGACTCTGGGCGGTGAGGAGCGGGCTTCTCTGCCCTGGGGAGGAGGGAGACGTTTTCACCGGAAGGGGCTGGGAGGTGGCGGCCATGTGTCTGTGGTTCTGTTACAACTCAGTGTTAAGGTCGCGGAGCTGCCCTATCCAGGGGTGTGTATCCTGCACGGGAGGTGAGTGCCCAGGGAGACCCCTGGCCAGGGTGGGAGGGTTCAGACTCGGGGTCTGGAAGACAAGAGGTCAGGGCCGGCCCTGCTGGCCAGAGCGGCCTTGGGAGGCTCCACGGGGAGGTGGGGGTGGGGGGTGTTCCCAGGGAGGGGCAGAGGCAGCAGAAGGTCAGTGTGGGAGGCCCTGAAGGGGGCGGGATAGGAGAGAGGGGCTGAGCCGGGGTTGGACAGAGGCCTCAGAGGACAGGCCGTGGGCGGGGGCCGCTTCCCAGGCAGGGCACCCTCAAGGGGGTGGGGGGGGGGGAGGGCTGCCAGCCCCTGGGCCGGGGGCTTGTCTGGCCCTGTGCCCACAGGATCTGACAGCGTGGGTCTTCTGGAGCGGCGAGGAAGGAGGCCAGTCTATGTCTGTGGGGCACCTAAATCGGCTCTTCGTGAGGAAGGGGGCTCTGCCGGCCTCCTGGTGAAGCTGCCCCAGAAGGCACGCGGGCCGCCAGCCGGCTAGTTACAGGGCATGGGCTGCGTCCTAGGGGTGGAGAACTGTCCCTGGGCTCGAGACTGACATACTGAGGGGGTGTCTTGCTAAACCAGCTCCCTAGGAAAAGCAGAGACCAGGAAGTCCTCCTGTGCAGCCTTTGTCGGTGTCTGTGGTGTGAATGCTCCCACTTCCGGCCGCCGGCGTGACGCCGCCGGAAGCCCCGCGGGGGCCAGGTGCGTGACTGGCTTCCGCGCTCTGGAGCCGGTCCCGCGGCAGGCTGGTGTGGTGAGCGGATGCCCGGAAGTAGGTGTTCTCGATATGTTTAAACGTGCTGAAAGGGAAGTCTGTCAGAGCTGACATATTGAGGAGTGGCCTTCCCGTTTCTCCTCAGCTGAGTTCTTGGGAGCCTGAGTCCCGGGACCGTAGAGCGCCCATCTCGGGCCCGAGTGGACAGCGGACGCCGCGCCGCGTGGTGACTGCCGGGCCGCCACACAGCCCCTGATTTTTGCCAGGTGGGGTGGAACTCACAGCCGACCCGAGCGGTGATCTTTGAAGACTGTGCCGTCCCGGTGGCCAACAGGATCGGGGAAGAGGGCCAGGGCTTCCTCATCGCCATGAAGGGCCTGAATGGCGGGAGGATCAATGTCGGTGAGGACCGAAGGGGCTGGGGGTGGGGGGCAGGCGCGACGGCCCCCAACTCACTGGCCGCCTTGGTCCCCTCCCTCCCAGCCTCCTGCTCCCTGGGAGCCGCTCACGCCTCGGTCGTCCTCGCTCGAGACTACCTCAAGGTCCGGAAGCAGTTTGGAGAGCCTCTGGCCAATAACCAGGTAACTCTCCACCCCTTCATTTGCTCTTGTCTCCAGAGCATCTTCTGGAACAGTGGGGCCCTAATGTCTCTTACTGGTTTTACCCTCATTGCAGCCAGAACTTCTGCTTTTTTTCTTTCCAGTTTATAATAATTTTTATTTATAGTCACAGGAAGAGTCCTGATGTGTTACATGGCAAGAGAAACATGATATTTTAGGAGCGTGTGCTATTTTGTTTATGAAATACATAAATACATTTAAACACTAATAAAACGTTTTCAAAGATAGGTCTGAAAATGCAAAAAGTAGTTATTTCAGGGGAGCGGGATTGGAGTGTTTGTGACCCAGTTTTTCATTCTTTTTTCTTTATTGAAGTAACACTGGTTTACAACATCTTTAAGGTTTCCTGCATACATTGTAATTGGACTTCTTTTCCACTATAGCAAGCTCACCACCAGAAGTCTGATTCCTTCCATCACCGTTCAGCTGACCCCCTTTACCCGTTTCATCGTCCTGCCCTCTTCTTCTGGTAACCCCCAGTCTGTTCTCTGTATCTGTGAGGTGGTTTTGTGTTTTCATTTACTGTGTGTTTTTTAGATTCTTCGTGTGAGTGAAATCATACAGTATTTGTCTTTTTCTGTCTGACTTCACTTAACGTAACACTCTAGGTCCATCCATGTTGGCACAAATGGCAGAATTCCATTCTTTTTATGGCTAAGTAGTAGTCCATCGTTGGAGAAGGCAATGGCACCCCACTCCAGTACTCTTGCCTGGAAAATCCCATGGACAGAGGAGCCTGGTGGGCTGCAGTCCATGGGGTCGCTACAAGTCAGACATGACTGAGCGATGTCACTTTCACTTTTCACTTTCATGCATTGGAGGAGGAAATGGCAACCCACTCCAGTATTCTTGCCTGGAGAATCCCAGGGACGGGGGAGACTGGTGGGCTGCAGTATGGGGTCGCACAGAGTCGGACACAACTGAAGCGACTTAGCAGCAGCAGCAGCAGTAGTCCATCGTATGCATATGTTCCATCTTCTTTGTCCTTTTCTCTTGTTGGACACTTAGGTTGCTTCCATATTTTAGCTATTGCAAATGCTGCAGTGAACTTGAGGACGCATGTATCTTTTTGATTTAGTGTTTTCATATTTTTTGGGAAAAATACCATAAGTGGAATAGCTGGATCATGGGATAGTTCTATTCAGCTCTTAGCTTGTTGAGGTCCCTTTGTAGGTTATGGTCTTTTTTCTGACTGACTTTAAGGTTCTTTGTCATTGACGTTGGACAGGTTTAATATATGTCTGGGAGAAGGTCTTTTTGCCTTGAGGTAATCAGGTGTTCTCTTAGCCTTGTGGACATTTATATCCTGTTCCTTCCCCAGGTTTGGGACTTTCTCAGCTTTCTGTAAATGAGCTCTGTACCCCCGTCCCCTGTGTTCTCCTTCTGGGATGCTTACCATCCTTACACTGCTCTTTCTGGTGGAGTGGGATAGCTCTGATAGGGTTGATTTTGTTTTAATCTTAGCTCTCTTCTACCTGAATCATTTCCAGGTTTCTGTCTTCAGGTTCTGTAATTATATGGTCTGCTATATTTGCATAGCTTTCTAATGCACTCCGCATTACGTATATTGAGTTCTTTAGCTCCAGGATTTTGGTTTGATTCTTTCTTGGAATGTCAGTATCTTTGGCAAAATATTCCTTCTGTTCATTACTTTTATTCCTGAGTTATCTCGTAGCTCATTGAATTTCCTCATGCTGGCTCTTTTGAATTCTCCACCAGTTAGAGCCAGTATTCATGACTGGTTTGGTTTCTGGAGAATTGTCATCTTTTTGTGATAGCCTGTGTTCCTGGTGAGTTACTCCTCTTCAGCTGGCTCATTTGAAGTAGCCAGTCTGTTCTCAGGTAAAGCTTTTTTCTGCCTGATTCTAACAACCCCACAGGTTGGAAGTTAGAGGCTTTTCTTCTGGTTTCCAGCAGGTGGTTCTGCAGCGCGGGCTTTGATTTCTCTTGCCTGCGTGGCCTCTCCCTGAGGTGTTGCCTGGGCTCCTTGCTGCTCCCTGTGCCCAGGCTTCTGGCTACGGCTGGTATCCCGCTGGAGGCACCCAGATGGTGGGTTCCTCCGCCTTGTCCAGGATCGCCTGGGGTAGTGGAGCGGGGGTGGAGCTGGGGTCTCGAGTACCTCACCTGTCTTGACTTGCTGGGTCCTGGGCACTCCTGTGGGCTCAGCTTCCGGGCCAGGGGCCGAGGTCTGGGGTCTCAGGTCCTCGGGTCCTGCTTCTCCAGGTCGCAGCCCACCACCATGAGGTGCAGAGGTGTGGGCCACCAGGGCACCCTGGTGTGCTGGGCAGAGGAACTTGTGTGGAGCTGTGGGCACTTTACTGGCTGTAGGTTGAAGGGGTGGACAGAGGGGGCATCTCCCTGAGGAGCTGGTACCTGCAGTGCAGGAGTGGAGTGGACTTGGAGCTTACCAGGCACGTTCCTGGTGGGGCCCAGGCCCTGTGGCCCCGAGGCCTGTCCTTGGCGGGGGCTCTCGGGGCCCCGGGCAGTGCTGAGCGTCTGTGTGTGTGGTTCTCTTGCCTCTCGCTGCAGTACCTGCAGTTCCAGCTGGCCGAGATGGCGGCCAGGCTGGTGGCCTCACGGCTGATGATCCGCACTGCGGCCGTGGCTCTGCAGGAGGAGCGGGAGGATGCGGTAGTCCTGTGCTCCATGGCCAAACTCTTCGCTACGGACGAATGCTTTGCAGTGAGTGCTGGTGCTGTAGCTCTCCTGGGCGCCCAGGATGTGGTGGGCCTTCTGTTCGCTCCTGGGGTGCTACTTGAGGCACCAGTTACTCAGGAGAGGCCCACGTGGGCGCTCCTGGGGAGGAGCGCATTCCTGGGACCCAAGGTTCCTCACCCCCATCTCCCTGTAGATCTGCAACCAGGCCCTGCAGATGCACGGCGGCTATGGCTACCTGAAGGACTATGCCGTCCAGCAGTACGTGCGGGACTCCCGGGTCCATCAGATCCTTGAAGGTAAAGGCACCCAAGATGGCTTCCTCCCTGTCATAGCATTCAGCCCGGCATCTGTCCCCGTGCTGCCTGGGTCCCGCCTCCCCTCCTCCCTCCTGGCCCCTGTGGAGGGGAGGGCACTGGCCTGGGGATCAGGAAGTTCTGCTCTATCCCCTCTCAGGTCACCCTCCCCCCCCTCTTGGCCTTTGTCAGTTTATTTATTTGTTTGTTTGTTTGTTTGTTTATTATTTTTGTTTGCGCTGGGTCTTTGTTGCTGCCCAAGTTTTCTCTAGTTGCAGCGAGCAGGGGCTACTCTTCTTTGCCATGCGCCGGCTTCTCATGGCAGCAGCTTCTTTTATTGCAGAGCACGGGCTTCAATCATTGCAGCACATGGGCTCAGTGGCCGTGGCTCCCAGGTTCTAGAGCGCAGACTCGGCGGCCATGGCTCCTGGGTTCTAGGGCAGGCTCGGCAGCCATGACTCCCAGGTTCTAGAGCGCAGGCTCGGTAGCCATGGCTCCCAGGTTTTAGAGTGCAGACTCAGTGGCCATGGCTGCCAGGTTCTAGGGCACAGGCTCGGCGGCCATGACGCCCAGGTTCTAGAGCACAGGCTCAGCAGCTGTGGCTTCTGGGTTCTAGAGCGCGGGCTCAGTAGCCGTGACTCCCAGGTTCTAGAGCACAGACTTGGTGGCTGTGGCTCCCAGGTTCTAGAGCATTTTTTGCATCAGAAAGAATGTAAAGATGAAGCAAGCAACTCATCTCCTCCCCCCAGCAACTGATTCCACCCCTTTTCAGGGAAAATGTTTTTGTTCTTTTAAAATTCAGTTTTCTGATTACCAACGATGTTGGCGTATTTATCGTTGAAAAATTACAAAACACAAGAAAAGTTTAAAAAGATCATTCAGGTTTTGACATCTGAATTAATATTTTGGGTTCCTTTTATAGTTTAGACCAAAAATACAGTTTTTGGACTTTTTCTGTGCTTGTAGATACACTTTTAAAGAATAGAATTATATTGCGTGTATGTTCTGCTGTTTTATTTTGCTTTTTACCTAATAAAAGCATTTTTACCATCAGGAGAGGTTTTTCACAGGTTAATTTTTTCTTCTTGCTGACACCTGTCGAGATGAAAAGCACTGCTGTTTACAGTCCTGGTCAGACTGGTCAGAGCCTCGCTGACCCTAGGCCTGGCCCGCCCTCTCCCTCTCGCAGGCAGCAACGAAGTGATGCGGATACTGATCTCGAGGAGCCTGCTACAGGAGTAGCCCGCCCCAGGCTCTGACGGCAGGTCAGTGGTGGGTGGCCCCCATGGAGGCACGGTGACGAGTGAGTCGGGCTGCTGGAAGGGCTGACATCTCCACTGCGGCTTCACAACATCAGCTGAAAGACGGCAGGGCCTCCAGACTGGAGCTCTGGAGAGGACATGCCGCCTAGTCTTCCTGGCGCTCAGGGTGGCGGGGAGCTCCTTACCTGGCCCACAGAGTCCTGGCATGCCTGCATTCTGCTGGTTGCCTGGATCCGTCCCGAGGGCCCTGGACGCCCCGAGGAGGGCTTCCCAACTGCAGCAGAGGCGTGGGAAAGGAGTGGGGCAGAGATGATTCCTATCAGTTCTGCTCCGCCTGCCCCCTGAGGACGAGACCGTCCCTGTGGCCACCCTCGAGCGGCTCCTCTGAATGCAAGTCACGATGAGAGGGATGTGCGAGGCCTCTTCCCATGCCACAAGTGGGGTGCACCTGCACCTCCGCCACTCAAGTGTCATGGGCTCAGGTGGTCTGGGACAGGTTGTTTAGAAGCACGTGGTCTGGGAATGGTCCTCAAAGCTCCTATGACCTTTCCTGATAAATGCTTTGAGTATGTTTCTTTTCTGAGCTTTTGTTTCTCATTTTCGCTCTTCTTTTTAAATGTTTTTAATCACTACATTGATAAATAAAATCTACCACTGTCTACCTTTTCTGGGTCTGTTGGTTTTTTTCTTTCAAACAAATCCTTTACAACTATTTTTTATAATTTTATTATTATATTATATTATATTATATTGTTGTTGTAATTAAACGTTTATTTAGACTTGGGGATTATAAACAAAAATATTTCTTGACCAAGTTGACTTTTTAAAAATAGGTTACTTGGGACTTCCCTGGTGGTCCAGTGGCTAAGCCTATCTGCTCCCAGTGCAGGGGCCCTGGTTTCGATCCCTGGTCAGGGAACTAGGTCCCACATGCTCCAGCTAAAGAGCCTGCATGCCATACCTAGGACCAGGTGCAGCCAAATAAATATTTAAAAACAAAAAACTTCAATAAAAGGTCCATTAAATTTCTAATCGCTTTGTAAATTAAGTACTGTTTATGATTTATGACAGCAGATTTAAATTCCTAAAGATGTAGACATTTAGAGAATGCTGTTACAAATGATTATCACATTAATTCATCTCATCACTACAGAAAAAAATATCCAGAATATTTTTTAACTGCATGTCAGCATTTCGAGAAACCAATATATGCACCGTTAGCTACACCGAGTTTTAAATGTGTCCTCTGAGACCTGTGCTGAGTACAGCTGGGGAGCAGAGTGTAGGTGTTCTGCAAAGCTGAAGCTTCAGCCTCCAGAAGCCTGATTCTGCAACTGTAGTGCGGGGCTGTGGAAGAGAGAGCAGTCTGACACAAGTGCTTCAGAATTTGTGGAGAAGGTAGGAATTCAAATTAAACTCTGATGATGTGTGTGGTACTTAAAAATAACCAAGAAAGTCAGCTTCAGGCAGGAAAGGTGTGGGCTTTGTGTGGGAGCGGTTTACACTTTTGTTTCAGCGGGATGGAAAGGAGGTGTAAGTTGAATTTGGATGCAGCGTTATGTAAGCCAAGTGAAAGTGGCTCAGTGGTGTCCGACTGTCTGTGACCCCATGGACTTTACAGTCCATGGAATTCTCCAGGCCAGAATACTGGAGTGGGTTGCCTTTCCCTTGTCCAGGGGATCTTCCCAACCCAGGGATGGAACCCAGGTCTCCCACACTGCAGGCGGATTCTTGACCAGTTGAGCCACCAGTGAAGCCCCAGGGTGGGTTTTATTTTGCAAGCAGTGGAGAGAAGGAGTGTTTTATCTGGGAAGATCTGATGAGATTAACCCATTAGAGGAACATTTTGGGAAGGAATTAGAGTGGGGCAAGACGGGGGCATGGGGCATGGCAGTCTGGGCTCTTGAAGCCGTCCAAGCGGCGCTGAGGCTGAACTTGGCAGATGGAGACGGAGTGTGCTGCCATCACCGGGCTTGGACAGCCTCCTGGGTGGTGGTGCCATGCTTGCTGGCACTCAGTTCTGAACGGAGGCCAGAGGAGGTGCTGTGAGGATCTGGCAGTTTGTGCGCGGGGGCGAGCCGCTGGGATCTGACATTAACTCGTGCTTTCCCTCCAGTTGTTTTCTGGAGCCCAGCCTCCCACCAGGGCTTCCCTGGTGGCTCAGCTGGTGAAGAATCCGCCTGCAATGTGGGAGACCTGGGCTCGATCCCTGGGTTGGGAAGATCCCCTGGACAAGGGAAAGGCTGCCCACTCCAGTATTCTGCCCTGGGGATTTCCATGGACTGTATAGTCCATGGCATGACAAAGAGTCAAACGCGATTGAGCAACTTTGACTATCACTGTCAGCCTCCCAACAGCCTGGCTGCGGGCCCTGTGGCCAGAACACAGTCAACTGGAAGCTCACCTCTGTCAGTGTCCTTTCAGCTGGTCCATAAATGAAACAAACAGAACAGAACGGATGGGCCCTGAGGATCCGCACTGCCAGGGGCTCTGGGGGTGCATCATGCGCACAGGGGACCTCACACCCCACCTTGGTGGGACCTCCCAGGCTGGGAGGCACTCGGGCTGTGGCCAGGGCACCGAAGCCTGCATAGGGTGACGCGGTGGCCTCAGTCACAGCCACCTCTCCCAGTGGTCTGAGCACTTCCACGCCCCCTCAGGCTGCTCCACTCTGACCCTCTGAGCCCCTGTCCCAAGGGAGGGAAGCCCAACCACTCCCGTGTATGGATGTTTAAGCAGAGGAAGGTTTCGGTCACCTGTTAAAAATGTCTCCTTTACAGATTAGATAAATCTAAAACCCTGCCATGCCCAAGTCTGCTGCACCCAGAGCCCCTGCCCCTGCGGCAGTCCACTGATGACTCGCACCTCCACAGGAGACACTCAAACACAGTTCTGTCTCAGTCTCCGTGGGGTCTCTGGGCATAAGCCCTCTTTGAGGAGGTCACCATTAACCCCACCACAGAGCCGCCAGAACTCACACAGGACTGGGAAGCAGACTCTGGGAGGGCACAGACAGAACCTTGTGCACCAGGACGCAGGAGAAAGGGGCAGTGACCCACAAGAGACTGACCCAGACTTGCCCGGGAGTGTCCAGGAGTCTCCCTCAGAGGCGTGGGTCGGCGGTGGCCTGCTGCAGAGTTGGGGACGCTCAGTACAGCAGTGCATGCGTGGAACCTTTTGAAGGAGGTCCTCATTATCCTCATTACCTCCACCATATTTGGCCTCAGGTAAAGAGCAGGGAGGGAAACAGCCCCAGCCATCAACAGAAAATTGGATTTAAGATTTGCTGAGCATGGCCCTGCCCATCAGAACAAGACCCAGTTTCCCCCTCAGTCAGTCTCCCCCATCAGGAAGCTTCCATGACCCTCTTATCCTTCTCCATCAGAGGGCAGACAGAATGAAAACCACAATCACAGAAAACTAACCAATCTCATTGCATGGACCACAGCCTTGTCCAAGTCAATGAAGCTGTGAGCCATGCCATGTAGGGCCACCCAAGACAGACGGGTCATGGTGGAGAGTCCTGACAAAACATGGTCCACTGGAGAAGGGAATGGCAAACCACTTCCGTATTCTTGCCTTGAGAACCCCATGAATAGTATGAAAAGGCGAAAAGATAGGACACTGAAAGATGAACTGCCCATGTGGGTAGGTACCCAATATGCTACTGGAGATCAGTGGAGAAATATCTCCAGAAAGAATGAAGAGGCAGAGCCAAAGCAAAAACAACACCCAGTTGTGGATATGACTGGTGATGGAAGTAAAGTCCGATGCTGTAAAGAGCAGTATTGCATAGGAACCTTGAAGGTTAGGTCCATGAATCAAGGCAAATTGGAAGTGGTCATACAGGAGATGGCAAGGGTGAAAATTGACATTTTAGGAATCAGCAAACTAAAATGGACTGGAACGGGTAAATTTAACTTAGATGATCATTACACCTACTACTATGGGCAAGAATCCCTCAGAAGAAATGGAGTAGCCATCATGTCAACAAAAGAGTCCGAAATGCAGTAGTTGGATGCAATCTCAAAAATGACAGAATGATCTCTGTTTCTGAGGCAAACCATTCAATATCACAGTAATCCAAGTCTATGCCCCGACCAGTAATGCTGAAGAAGCTGAAGTTGAATGGTTCTATGAAGACCTACAAGACGTTCTAGAACTAACACCAAAAAAACATATCCTTTTCATCATAGGGGACTCGAATGCAAAAGTAGGAAGTCAAGAAATACATAATAATTTGGAGTAACAGGCAAATTTGGCCTTGGAGTACAGAATGAAGTGGGGCAAAGACTAAGAGTTTTGCCAAGAGAACGTACTGGTCATAGCAAACACCCTCTTCCAACAACACAAGAGAAGACTCTACACATGGACATCACCAGATGGTCAATACCGAAATCAGATTGATTATATTCTTTGCAGGCAAAGATGGAGAAGCTCTATACAGTCAGCAAAAACAAGACCAGGAGCTGACTGTGGCTCAGATCATGAATTCCATATTGCTAAATTAAAACTTAAATCAAAGAAAGTAGGGAAAAGCACTAGACCATTCAGGTATGACCTAAATCAAATCCATTGTAATTATACAGTGTAAGTGAGAAACAGATTCAAGGGATTAGATCTAATAGAGTGCCTGAAGACCTATGGACAGAGGTCGGTGACATTGTCCAGGAGGCAGTGATCAAGACCATCCCCAAGAAAAAGAAGGGCAAAAGGGAAAAATGGCTGTCTGAGGAGGCCTTACAAATAGCTGAGGAAAGAAGAGATGCGAAACGCAAAGGAAAAAAGGAAAGATACACTCATTTGAATGCAAACTTCCAAAGAATAGCAAGGAGAGATAAGAAAGCCTTCCTCAGTGATCAATGCAAAGAAAGAAAGGAAAACAATAGAATGGCAAAGACTAGAGATCTCTTCAAGAAAATTAGAGATACCGAGGGAACATTTCATGCAAAGATGGGCACAATAAAGGACAAAAATGGTATGGACCTAACAGAAGCTATTAAGAAAAGGTGGCAAGAATATACAGAAGAACTATACAAAAAAGATCTTCATGACCCAGATAACCATGATGGTGTGATCACTCTCCTAGAGCCAGACGTCCTGGAATGCGAAGTCCAGTGGGGCTTAGGAACTATCACTACGAACAAAGCTAGTGGAGGTGATGGAATTCCAGTTGAGCTATTTCAAATCCTAAACATGATGCTGTGAAAGCGCTGCACTCAATATGCCAGCACATTTGGAAAACTCAGCAGTGGCCACAGGACTGGAAAAAGGTCAGTTTTCATTCCAATCCCAAAGAAAGGCAATGCCAAAGAATGTTCAAACTACCACACGATTGCACTCATCTCACACACTAGCAAAGTAATGCTCAAATTCTCCAAGCCAGTCTTCAACAATAACTGTTGAATTTCCAGATGTTCAAGCTGGATTTAGAAAAGGCAGAGGAACCAGAGATCAAATTGCCCACATCTGCTGGATCATCGAAAAAGCAAGAGAGTTCCAGAAAAACATCTACTTCTGTTTTATTAATTATGCCAAAGTCTTTGATTGTGTGGATCACAACAAACTGGAAAATTTTTAGAGAGAGGGAAATACCAGACCACTGACCTGCATCCTGAGAAATCTGTATGCAGGTCAGGAAGCAACAGTTAGAAGTGGACATGGAACAACAGACTGGTTCCAAATCGGGAAAGGAGTACGTCAAGGCTGTATATTGTCATCCTGCTTATTTAACTTATATGCTGAGTACATCATGAGAATTGCTGGGCTGGATGAAGCACAAGCTGGAATCAAGATTGTCGGGAGAAATATCAATAACCTCAGATATGCAGATTACACCACCCTTATGGCAGAAAGTGAAGGGGAACTAAAGAGCCTCTTGATAAAAGTGAAAGAGGAGTGTGAAAAAGCTGGCTTAAAGCTCAACATTCAGAAAACTAAGATCATGGCATCTGGTCACATCACTTTATGGCAAATGAGGAAACAGTGGAAACAGTGACAGACTTTATTTTGGGGGGGATCCAAAATCACTGCAGATGATGACGGCAGCCATGAAATTAAAAGGCACTTGCTCCTTGGAAGAAAAGTTACGACCAGCCTAGATAGCATATTAAAAAGAGACAATGCTTTGCCAACAAAGGTCCGCCTGGTTGCAAAGTCGGACACAACTGAATGACTAAACTGAACTGACCTCTTCTTGGGCACATTTCGACAGAGAAGGGCATGACTCAGCTGAATGCAATTGCCATCAATGTCCCATTACAGCAGTTCTGCTCATTTCTTCCTAAGGGAAGAGGAGTCATTTCATAAGGATCAAAGTTTGTCTTTGTAAATGACTAATTTCTTTAAGCCAATGCAGACAGCCCCTGGCCACTCACTGGTCCCCAAGCTGCACCTGCGCTCCAGACACCCTGGCCTCTCGTCTTCATCACTGATGCTGCTGTTTCCCTTGATTCAGGAGGACTCCCCTTCATTAGACGGCTCCCTAAATTATGTGTCCACTCAACAAACACTGAGTGCCTGTCATAAAATGAGTGTCTTTGTAAGAAAAACAAAAAAAGGATTTTTATATAGAGTCCTCCTGACCTAACAATTACTTCATTACAAGCACTTATTTTCCACCGATGGCAAGTTGATTGAGAATAGTGTTTTCTGTCACATACAAACTGTTGTTCAGGGAGACTAATGCTTGCAACTTCGACTAAGTCTAGTCCTTGCTGATGGTTGAACAAGTGCTGGGTACACTGGTCATGGCATGGCCAAGAGCTGGGCCTGGGACACAGTTTCACTCAAATTACTGTTCCTGCCGGAAAGCACTCACTTGTCAACCACCTGCCTCCTCTGAGGGTCAGCTCGTCGGGCTGGGACCGGAGCCTCCGGTGTGGGCGCCCTGTGCTGGCCCACTGCCCACAGGGCCCCTCTGGGAGGACCATGGGCTCTGGGGGGAACTGTGCCCCAGTGGAGACGCCCCCCATCACCTGCCCTCCCCGAGCTGGCTCGGCTACCAGCCCTTTCTGAATGGCAGTGGACATCCCCACCGGAGCCAGCCCCCTGGCCTCCAGCTCTCAGAACCCACGTCAACCCTGGAGGTAACTGAGTCCGTTCCCTCTAAACATGGGTGTGAGCCGTGTGAAGGTTTGCTCACTCCTCGTGAGCAGATCTGACCACCCCACCCCGGGCCTTTTCCAGCGTCACCAGGCCTTTGGCGGTCGCTTGCTCCTCCAGCCGGGCCTGACGTCGGTCCCATCGTATGAGGACCTCCACCTGTCCAGGTTTGGGCTCCGGGCCTGAGGCGTCACCATCAGTGGAGGGGAGCCATTGTTCCCTCGGGCCTGCAGAGGGGTCGATGGCGTGGGAGCTGAGCCTTCCTCGGTCTGATAGCCACTTTTAAGTCCCGGTCCATGTCCCCAAGAAAAAAGCACGAGTAGCCACTGTCCTTCACGTCAGTGTCCCGAGGACAGATGGTTTAGAACTGCCTGTGGCAACTGGTTACCTTTTTAAAAACATAATGTTTTTATTAGTGTAATTGCTTTACAAGCTTGCGTTAGTTTCTGCTGTACAACAGAGTGACTCAGCTCTAAGCACACACATCCCCTCCCTCTTGAGTCTCCTCCCACCCCAACCCCATCCCGCCCACCTCGGCCATCACAGAGCAGCTCCCACTAGCTGTCTGTTTAACACATGGTCATGTACCTATGTCAGTCCCGACCTCCCAGTTTATCCCACCGTCCCCTTCCCTCCCCGTCCACATGTCTACTCTACGTCTGTGTCTCTATTCCTGCCCTGCAAATAGGTTCATCTGTACCATTTTTTTTCTAGAGTCCACGTATGTGCATTAATATATGATGTATGTTTTTCTCTTTCTGACCACTCTGTGTCAGATTCCAGGTCTATACACATCTCTGCAAATGACCCAGCTTCGTTCCTTTATATGGCGAAGCAATATTCTATTGTATATATGTACCACATCCTCTTTATCCATTCATGTCAGTGGACGTCTAGGTTGCCTCCATGTTCTGGCCGTTGTAAATAGTGCTGCAGTGAACATCGGGGTGCATGTTAAAAAATAACTTTTATCTTATGGAAGTTACTTATGTAACACAGGACAGTGTTTGGAATACAGTGAGTGTGTGTCAGTCACTCAGTCGTGCCCAACTCTATGTGACCCCATGGACTGTAGCTCGCCGGGCTCCTCTGTCCGTGGAATTCTCCAGGCAAGAATATTGGGGTGAGTTGCCATTCCCTTCTCCAGGGGATCTTCCCAATCCAGGGACTGAACCCAGATCTTCTGCATTGCAGGCAGTCTCTTCACCATCTGAGCCACTATAGGGGAAGCTACTATATTAGAATACAGTGGGTTCTCAATAAATATTCTTTAACTTAATGAATAAATGAAAGTAAAAGTACAGTATTGTCCAGAAAGGAAAATTCTCTAATTTTTTCTGGCCCCCAAAGCGAAATAGTGAACGATAATTGAAATACCTTGTGTTTAAGTGGGATCTAACTATAACTTGATGAACTTTATGAAGTGATTCTAAAATTAATCTGGAATAGCACATGAATCAGAGAAGGCAATGGCAACCCACTCCAGTACTCTTGCCTGGAAAATCCCATGGATGGAGGAGCCTGGTAGGCTGCAGTCCATGGGGTCTCGAAGAGTCGGACACGACTGAGAGACTTCACTTTTACTTTTCACTTTGATGCATTGGAGAGGGAAACGGCAACCCACTCCAGTGTTCTTGCCTGGAGAATCCCAGGGACGGGGGAGCCTGGTGGGCTGCCGTCTATGGGGTCGCACAGAGTTGGACACGACTGAAGCGACTTGGCAGCAGCAGCACGTGAATAAACAGGAAGCCTCCTTACAGAGAATAACAAAGTCACAGACTCGAGCTATGAAATATGCTGTGTTGTGTAATAATATTCAGATCTGTAGAAAGCAAATAGAAAGGATAAGACTCGTAAGGTGTGTGAGGCATAGGCAAGCCCCCCGCGGGACATGTCAGACTTGGGTGATGTAGGTAGATCACCCGCTTGTGAACACAGAAAGGGACAGAAGGACCAAGCTTGGACTGAATAATTATGATCCCTCCTTAACTTCTGCACCTGCTTACCCCACTGTAGTCCCAGCCCTGTGCGTAGGCCTGACAGTCTGCAATATACTAGGTGTCCATGAGCCTGTGAGGCCCTTGGGACTCGTGAGGTCTAACTCCTGTACCCACTGGGGATACGCATGCCGCCCACAGGGTCCTCGACTGCAGAGCGCAGGGGAGTCCCACGGCCGCCCTGCAGACTGAAGGGAGAGCTGCAGCCGTCAGCCGTCTCCCGGGGAGGGGGTGGTGTGTGACTCCGGCCAGGCAGCTTCTTTCTGAGGGGGCGCTGCGAGCTCCTGACCACACCTTTGCAGGACTCCGGCAGTGTCCGTCTGTCCACTGGCCCTCGATCCTAGAGTGTTACCACTCCATCTCTCTCTTCTCACTCTGTGTTTTAAATTTATTTATTAAACCGTGTGATCTGAGCCAATTTGATCTGTAAGCCTTTCTGTTCCTTTACCTTTGGGAGAACTTGTTGGTAGTATCCATAGAGGCCAATATTGCATCAAAGTAAGTTCCAAACAAAACTCGTTGAAGTGTTAAAGTACACGATGCCTGGCCCAGCGGTTAGTAGCACAGGCTTTTGAACTCTGTCGCAGGGACTGAAACCTGGGTCTGCTGCTAACTGCTGCGTCACCTTCGGGAAGTTACCTAAGCTCACTCTGCCTCAGTTCCTTTTTTTTTTTTTTATTGTGCTGTACATCTTTTGGGATCTTTATTCCTTAGTGAAGTGAAGTCGCTCAGTCATGTCCAACTCTTTGCGACCCATGGACTGTAGCCCACCAGGCTTCTCCATCCATGGGATCTTCCAGGCAAGAATAATGGAGTGGGTTGACATTGCCTTCTCCAGGGGATCTTCCCAACCCAGGGATCGAACTCAGGTCTCCCGCATCGCAGGCAGATGCTTTACCGTCTGAGCCACCAAGGAAGCCCCTTAACCAGGGATCAAACCCTCACCTTTGGCAGTGATAGCGAGCAGTCCTAACCACTGGGCTGCTAGGGAATTTCCTGTCTGAGTTCCTAAATCTGTGAAATAAGGATAAAAAGAGCACTAGCTGATAAAGCTGATAAATGAATTCACAGGTAGTGCGTTTAGAACTGTGTCTGGCCCTGCGTAAGTTCTTTTTGCAAGTTGGATCTGGTCAGACAGACCCAGTGGAATAAATGGAATAAAATACAGAATCAAAAGCAGATAAAAGCATATGAGAATTTTGTATATGATAAAGGTCTTTGCAAACTAATGAGGGAAGAATTACATTTGGGAGAAATCTGTTAGCCATTTGGGAAAAAATGAAAGGTTCACCTACCTTTCCATCTTATATTAACATAAATTTTTGATGAACCAGAGATTTAAATGAAGAAACAAGCTGCAGAAACATTAGAAGAAAACATAGGCACTGTGGAGTAATCTACAGAATTACTGCCATAGAAGATGTTTAGATCTTACATGGCAGAACTATAATAAGAGCTACAATCAATATCAAGTGAGTAAATATTAACATTTAATATATCCATACAAGCAACAATAGATGTTTTGCAGGAGCACATACAACAAATGATACACATCCTTCAGAATCGGGGGACTGATTCTGGAGCCTCCTAAGACACCCAAGCCCACAGGTGCTCAGGTCCCTCGCCATCAGTCCTCCGTGTCCCCAGAGGTGGAATGCGCAGTCAGACTGTGAGGTGATGGGCATGAAATGAGCACAGAGACACAGGGGAGCTGGGCAAACAGCCGCGCCCGCTCTGCAGGCAGCCTGCGTGGGGCTCACGGCTGCTGATTCATTCTCACTTGCAGAGCAGTGTGCTACATGTAAGCGGTTTAGCGAAGCCTCACTACCACCAAAGCTAGTGGAGGTGATGGAATTCCAGCTGAATTATTTCAAATCCTAAAAGGTGATGGGTTAAACTGCTGCACTCAATATGCCAGCACATTTGGAAAACTCAGCAGTGGCCACAGGACTGAAAAAGGTCAGTTTTCATTCCAATCCCAAAGAAAGGCAATGCCAAAGAACGTTCCAACTCCCAGACAATTGTGCTCATTTCACTTGCTAGCAAGGTAATGCTCAAAATCCTTCCAGTCAGGCTTCAACAGTATGTGAACTAAGAAATTCCAGATATATAAGTGGATTTGGAAAAGGCAGAAGAACCAGAGATCAAATTGCCAACATCTACTGGATCATAGAAAAAGCAAGAGAATTCAGGAAGAGGATTCCAAAAATACATCTACTTCTGCTTCATTGACTACACTGAAGCCTTTGACTATGTGAATCACAAGAAACTGTGGAACATTCTTAAAGAGATGGGAATTCCAGACCACCTTACCTGCCTATTGAGAAATCTGTATGCAGGTCAAGAAGCAACAGTTAGAATGGGACATGAAAAAAGTCTGGTTCCAAATTGGGAACAAGACTGTGTACTGTCACCCTGCTTTTGTAACTTATATGTACAGTACATCATTCAAAATGCTGGGCTGGATGAAGCACAAGCTGGAATCAAGATTCCTGGGAGAAATATCAATAGCCTCAGATATGCAGATGACACCACCCTTATGGTAGAAAGTGAAGAAGAACTAAAGAGCCTCTTGATGAAAGTGAAAGAGGAGAGGGAAAAACTGGCTTAAAACTCAACATTCAGAAAACTAAGATCATGGCATCTGGTCCCATCAGTTCATGGCAAATAGATGGGTGGAAAACGAAAACATGTCTTTATTTTCTTGGGCTCCAAAATCACTGCAGATTGTGACTGCAGCCATGAAATTAAAAGATGCTTGCTCCTTGGAAAAAAAGCTATGACCAACCTAGACAACATTTTAAAAGGCAGAGACATCACTTTGCCAACAAAGGTCCATCTAGTCAAAGCTATGTATGGTTTTTCCAGTAGTCATGTATGGATGTGAGACTTGGGCTATGAAAGAAAGCTGAGCACCAAAGAATTGATGCTTTTGAACTGTGGTGTTGGAGAAGACTCTTGAGAGTCCCTTGGACTGCAAGTCCATCCTAAAGGAAATCAGTCCTGAATATACATTGGAAGGACTGATGCTGAAGCTGAAACTCCAATACTTTGGCCACCTGATGCAAAGAGCTGACTCATTGGAAAAGCCCCTGATGTTGGGAAAGATTGAAGGCGGGAGGAGAAAGGGAAGACACAGGATGAGATGGTTGGATGGCATCACCTACTCGATGGACATGAGTTTGAGTAAACTCTGGGAGTTGGTGATGGACAGGGAGGCCTGGTGTGCTGCAGTCCGTGGGGTCCCAAAGAGTCGGCAGGGGCACGCTGAGCGACTGAACAGCAAAGCTGCTCTCAGAGCCTGAATCCGGATCAGCACAGACCAGGAGGGCTGTAGCCAAGCCGGTCGCCCCGCGGGGGGAGGGGCGGGCCCCTGCAGGTGTGTCGCGCAGGTGAGCCCTCAGCCCCGCCCCAGCCCCGCCCCCGGCCCTCACCCCCGACTCTACTCTGGAGCCCGCCTTGCAGGTCCCGCGGGTCTGGAGACAGAAGAGCTCCGCGCTTGAGGTTAGCCGGAGCGGCCAGGGACTTGGCGGTTTCAGGGTCGGTCTGGCAAGAGCCTGGCCTGCCCCGGGGATGTCGCCGGGCCTGAGAGGCGCTCCGGCTGGCCCCAAGTCCAGGAAAGGACCTTCCTGCTCTCAGAGCCTCGCGCAGTGATGTGCGGCGACCGTGCCAAGGGGATGGCCGCTACCGCGCAGGGTCCTGGGGCGGGATGCAAACCGCGGAGAGGGTGCAGGAGGGGGAGGGGTGCAGGAGGGGGAGGGGTGCAGGAAGGGGATGAGTCCTGGCCGTGGGGGCGGGTTTCGGAGGGAGACGGGTGGGTACAGGCCGCCGGAGTCCCCAGCAGTTTGGGCATCGCTTGGGTCCTGAGGGACGCCGCGGTGGGCCGTCGGTCTACAGGGAGCTCCAGAAGAGGCCCGGGGCGGGGCCCTGGCGGCTTTGGGTTCCCTCTCCTTATGCGTGTCCCTGGAGACGGCCTGTTGGGGGAGCGGGTCTAGGGCGGGGGTCCTCTGCACTGTGAGTCTGGGGTCTGTCACTTGAAGCTGGGTCCACCCTGCCCACGACCTCCCTGACCTCCCCCCCCAACAAGGTCCCCGGGGACACCCCTCATTGCTAGGTGGGCCCCCACGCGGCCCCTGTTCCCTGAAGCATGTTACGGGCCACGCGGTGTGGGGGAGGGGTTGGGGGTGGTGGGCGGAGATGACCGTCTGGAGGTGCGGCCAGCCGGTGTTGTCTGCTGGACACTGACCCCTGAGAGTCACTCAGCCGGAAAATGTCTCTGGCAAATTACCCGAGATGATTTTGTTTATAAAGCTTCCTTGAGGGAGGCTTGGTCTTCTCTAAAAAGTCAGGGGTGTCTGAAGACCTCATGGTTCAACAGGAGCCTGGCTCTGCAGCCCACCTCCCTCCCAGCAGGAGGCCTGGCCTCGGCGTGTCTGGAATCGAGGGGTAGCTGTGCAGGCCTGCCCACCCCTGACCCGTCCTCCAAGGCCTGGCCTTTCCCGGCAGCCGCTCCTTCCCGGCCCGGGGCCCTGACCTCTGTCTGTCCCGTCTGTCTAGCATGCAGGCCTTCTTGTTCTTGGTGAGGCTGGCGGGCCTCCTGAGCCTGACTTCCAGGTTCCTGGTAACGTCCATGTTGCAAGAAGGCCTCCCAGAGAGGTAGGTCTGAGGGCAGGGCCCTGGAGGAGAGACCCTCGCTCCAGGCCCGCCGCTGTGGGACGTCACACACCTCCGGTGTCCCTGCAGCGTGGTCCAGGCTCTCCTGAGGCCCTCGCACATCAGTGAGAGGCTTGTGGGTCTGCAGGTGAGGGGCTCCGACTTCACACTGGGGAACACGCCTTTCCTCATCCTGTCGGGCACCATCCACTACTTCCGCGTGCCCCGGGACTACTGGAAGGACAGCCTCCTGAAGCTGAAGGCCTGCGGCTTCAACACCGTCACCACGTGAGTGCAGGCTGCCGCGGCCCTTGCACCAGCCTCTGCTCGGTGTCTCGGGCTCCCCGGGCCCCGCCGTTGAGTGGAGCCTGCTCCTGGGGCCGTCTGTCTCAGCAGGCTTGCTCCAGCCCGCACACCGCGGTCTCCTGTCCCAGATGGCTGCAGCCCAGCCTCCCCTCGGTCCTGGGGTCTAGGCAGCGGGCCCCAGTCCTCCTTGGAGAGCTGCCCTGTGGTCAGAGTCGGCCCAGTGATGAGTGCCAGGGAAAGCCCTGTCTCACTGAGAATCAAGCCTGGAGAATCCTGTGATTATCCTCATTCTGTTCACTGAAGCAAAGAAAGAAAGAGCAAACATGGTGGATTTCTTTTCCACCTTCTAAGCTTAGAAAGTGCCCATCCATTATTGTTTGGATAGTTCTATGTGTGTCCTGTTCAGTGACTTGATTTTTAAAGTGTAAGGTTAGAAAGAAAAAACACCAAAAACCCTGTATTTTAAATATTTGGAATTTAATTTGGCAAATGATGGTGAATGAGGTTTTAAAGCATTTTCCCCAAAACTGTCATAAAACCTTTCACACATCACATCATCTTCCTTCTTTGTCTCCTCACTGTGCTGCTGCTTTTGTATAGCAGTGATTCAGACATTGAAACTTCATGAACTGTTACATTCTGTAAAAACAGGGATTCACTATGTGGTACACCTGAAAATAATATACTGCTGAAATCGGTGAGACTTCCAGAAAACATGTCATGAACTAGTAAAAATCTTAAAACGTTTGTGGTTGAAATAAGACTGCCAGATTTTGTCTGTTTTAGTATCCTTGTTTAAAAATATAAAAATTATCACCATTGTTTCATAAACTATAAGATGCTCTGAGTCACTCAAAGCAGAACATTATCTCAGAATAAAGCAGCAGCACAGTGCATGCATTTTACAGAAAAGATTCACTCTTTACGTATATATATATGTATATATATATAAATGCATATATATATATGCATTTAAAAAATTGAAGCATGGTTGATTTACAAAAGTTTTTGTGGAAAGTGTTAGTCACTCAGTCATGTCTGACTCTTTGCGACCCCATGGACTGTAGCCCACCAGTCTCCTCTGTCCATGGGATTCTCCTGGCAAGAATACTGGAGTGGGTTGCCATTCCCTTCTCCAGGGGATCTTCCCCACCCAGGGATTCAGCCCAGGACTCCCACATTGCGGGCAGATTCTTTACCGTCTGAGCCACCAAAGTTGTGCTAACGGCTACTCTACAGCAAAATGACTCAGTTACACACACACATAAATTTTAAAATCATTTTCATTATGGTTTATCCTAGGAGATTGGGTAAAGTTCCCTGTGCTATACTGAAAGTCGCTCAGTTGTGTCCGACCCTTTGTGACCCCAGGGACTGTCCATGGGATTCTCCAGGCCAGAATAGTGGAGCGGGTAGCCTTTCCCTTCTCCAGGGAATCTTCCCATCTTTACCAGCTGAGCCACTGGGGAAGCCCAAGAATACTGGAGTATTCTTGGAGCGGGTATACTGGAGCGGGTAGCCTATCCCTTCTCCAGGGGATCTTCCCGACCCAGGAATCAAACAGGGGTCTCCTGCATTGCAGGCAGATTCTTTACCAACTGAGCTACCAGGGGCGCCCTGTGCTATAGAGTAGGACCTTATTTTCATCTATTCTAAATGTGACAGTTTGCATCTACTCACCCTAAACTCCCGGTTCATCCGTCTCCTTCCCTCCCCCTTTTTGATTAGCGTATGTTTGCTTTAGGACGTTGTGTCAGTTTCAGCGGCACAACAGCATGAATCAGCTCTGTGTACACACACCCCTCCCTCTCTCGCCTCCCTCCCACCCCACCCCGCCCCTCTCGGTCATCACAGAGCCCCGAGCTGAGCTGCCTCTGCTCGACAGCCGCCTCCCACTAGCTGTCTGTTTGACACATAGTCATGTATATATCAGGGTTTCTCTTGTGGCTTGGATGGTAAAGTATCTACCTGCAATGTGGGAGACCTGGGTTCCATCCCTGGGTCAGGAAGATCTCCTGGAGAAGGGCATGGCAACCCACACCAGTATTCTCATCCAGAGAATGCCATGGACAGAGGAGCCTGGCAGGCTACAGTCCATGGGGTCGAAAAGAGTCGGACATGACTGAGCGGCTGATGCTTTCACTTTCTTCACTGTAATATGTCCACCCCAGTCTCTCTGTCCGTCCCACACTCTCCTTGCCCCCACGCAACCCCACGCCCACAAGTCCCTTCTCATCGTCTGTCCCTGCCCCACAGTTTCAGTCTTCTAGATTCCATATATATGTGCTAATAGACCATATTGATTTTTCTCTCTCTGACTTTCTCCACTCTGTGCGACAGACACTGGCAACCAGTCATCGGCCAAAGTACTGCAGGAAGAAACCCAGAGTCTGACAGTCAGATCTGCTGACTCGGGAGGGTGTGAGCACAGAGCAGGGTGCTGCCTGTCTCAGCTAGCGGCGTTGGGGGGTCTTCTGTACGGTGGGGGTCCAGCCTGAGAACCCCGAGGGGTCTAGGAAGAGCAGGTGCAGGCTCTGGCTTGGGCGTTGTGTCTGAGGCAGGACCAGCAGCGGGGGCTATCTTGGGGTGGGGCTGGCACAGACTTGGGGCATTTTAGCAGGTGCATAGCTGGGCAGAGCAGGGAGCCTGTGGGCGGGAAGCCAGCCTTCACTCCCAGGGGCCACACTCTTCTTTCTTTCAGTCTTGAATAGGTCTTCAGTCACGGGATAATGTCACTGTACATTCACAAGTGCTCTGCCCCAGGGCAGAGGGTCGCCACGATGCTTTGAGGACACAGAGGCGGGGTTTGGGTCCAGCCCATTTTCAGTTGCACCCTGGGACCCACTCCTTCTCGTACCATCAGCACTTTTGGTTTATGATATCCTTTCATACAGGTTTCTGAACATGTTTATCCTGTTTTGTGTTCGCGGAGCTTCCTGGATCTGTGGTTTGACAGCTGCCCTTCACTTGGGAAGTTGTTAGGACGTTATTTCTTGGACTGTTTCTTCTTTCCCTTCTCCCTTGAATCTCCTCTGGTGCTTGTCACATCCGTGCTGTCCCGCAGGACTCGGATGCTGTCCTCCTCCTTCTGTTCGCTCCTCTGTGCAGTTCAGTTTGGAGGGTGGGCCTGTCCTGCCTCGAGCTGACGCCTTCTTCCCGTGGCTCTGTGACAGCTGAGCCATCCAGGCACTAGCGCCTTGTGCTCCAGTGCTCCCGTTTTATTCTTAGCGTTTCCGTCTCTGCTCATGTCGCCCCCCTTGCCCGCTGTCCACTTCCTCGTTTAGCACCTGAGGCAGAGTTGTTTTACATTCCCGGTCTAGTAATTCCACCGAATCTCCCACGTCAAAGCCTGGTTCTCATCTGCTTTGCCTCCTCAGCGGTGTCTTTGTTTTTGCCTGTCTTACGGCTTTCTCTCGAAAGCTGGGCATGCTGGCATGGGCGAGAGAATCTGGAGCAACAGGCCTGTGTGTGAGGTGTCTGGCCTGCGGGCTTGCTGCTGTGACTGGTGTCAGAAGAACTTCTCCCCTCGCCTCCTTGCTGCTGTCTCCCCACCGCCTTTGGTTTTTCCTGGAGATTCCCCCTAAGCAGGGCCTGAGTCCTAGAGCACCTCTGGCTGAAACCCCTTCTGTCTATGGGAGCCTGTAGACGCGCTGCGAGGGAGGGCGGAGGCTGAGTGCCATCAGCCTCGGTGGGTCTCTGCGCCGAGCTGACTGTGCAAGGCCGGCTCTGCGCGCTTCTCTTTCTCCCCGTGGTCATCTGGGGAACGTCCCCTGCAGCTCTGGCAATGGTACTCTCGGCTGAGGGCGGGTATTTGTCAAGAGAGAAAAGCCTGGACATGCTTTAAAACGCCCACTCTCCCCTAACCCCGAGGGAAGCGAGAGGGATTTGTCTTAGTCCTTCACAGCGAGAACCCTGGGGCTTCTGCAGGTTTTGACTCTCAAGCGCATTGACACGGAGCCTCCGGCGAGCCGTCACTGACAGATTAAGTGTTGCTACCAACCCTGGCTCCGGCAGCTGGCTTCAGCCCTGGCCATCCGCTCTGGATGAATGTGGTCAGCTGTGTCAGGGGCCTTCTCAGAGAAGCAGGGCCAGCGGGTGTGTGTGTGTGTGTGTGTGTGTGTGTGTGTGTGTGTCAGGAGCCTTCTCAGATGTGTCAGGGGCCTTCTCAGAGAAGCAGGGCCAGCGGGTGTGTGTGTGTGTGTGTGTGTGTGTGTCAGGAGCCTTCTCAGAGAAGCAGGGCCAGCGGGTGTGTGTGTGTGTGTGTGTGTGTGTGTGTGTGTGTGTGTCAGGAGCCTTCTCAGATGTGTCAGGGGCCTTCTCAGAGAAGCAGGGCCAGCGGGTGTGTGTGTGTGTGTGTGTGTGTGTGTCAGGAGCCTTCTCAGAGAAGCAGGGCCAGCGGGTGTGTGTGTGTGTGTGTGTGTGTGTGTGTGTGTGTGTGTGTGTGTGTCAGGAGCCTTCTCAGATGTGTCAGGGGCCTTCTCAGAGAAGCAGGGCCAGCGGGTGTGTGTGTGTGTGTGTGTGTGTGAGAGATAAGGAACTGGCTCATTCAGCAATGAGAAATCCCAGGATCTGCAGTTGGCAAGCTGGAGCCCCAGAGCTAGAATGGTGAGGATTCCAGCCTGAGAGATGGCAGGTGTTGGGAGAGGGGGAGGTGAGACCTGACTCCAAGCTCAGCAGTCAGGTGTTGTCGGGGTGGGGGGCGGGGCACAGGGTGTGGAATGTTTGGTCCAAGTTACCTAGTACACCCTCACTGGTAATATTCAGTTCAGTTGCTCAGTCGTGTCTGACTCTTTTCGACCCTGTGGACTGCAGCATGCCAGGCCTCCCTGTCCAACACCAACTCCCAGAGCTTGCTCAAACTCATGTCCATCGAGTCTGTGATGCCATCCAACTATTTCATCCTCTGTCGTCCCCTTCTCCTCCTGCCTCCTCCTGGAAGAATTTTCCACAGTTTGTTGTGATCCACACAGTCAAAGGCTTTGTCGGAGTCATTAAAGCAGAAGTAGATGTTTCTCTGGAACACTCTTGTTTTTTTGATGATCCAGCAGATGTTGGCAATTTGACCTCTGATTCCTCTGCCATTTCTAAATCCAGCTTGAACATCTGGAAGTTCATGGTTCACGTACTGTTGAAGCCTGGCTTCATCGCTGTCTTGTATTCATTTTCATAGTCACATTTTATTGAAGTTTGGCATGTGTCCATTATATAAGCATTGACTTCCATGAGCTTAGTCACATGAACGTGCTCCTGTAGCCTGGCCATGTGCCTTCGTCTCAGAAGCTCTCCTGTTGCCTACAGTCAAGACCACCCAGCAGAGGAGTGGCAGAGCTTGTGTTTCCAACATGTACATCACTTTGACCTCTTTTGAACTTTATGCACCTGGAATCATACAGTCTTCACTCTTGTGTCTGATCTTCTGCTCAAGATCATGTTTGTGAGATTCCTCCATGATCTGCCATATTTTAGCTTGTTCATTCCCATCGCTGTGTGTAATTCCATCAAAAACCACACCAACACGTGTTCTTCTGGTCTAACGTGTAGTTTGGGTCCAGTTTTCCTTGTTGATTTTCTGTCTGGATGATGTGTCCATTGTTAAAAGTGGGATATTGAATCATTTTTTTTTCAGGATCTTGGATTTGTTCCCTAAGGTCTTATATAAAGTTCTTTATCTAAATTCTTAGATTCTAACTTGTTCTCTTTTCTAAAAGTAACACGCTGCCGCGACAGAGTCTTACCATCACATCTCTACATCTCACCTTCTTTCTGCTGTGCTGTCACGCATCTTATTTTTATAAACTATGAAATTCATGATACATTTTCCCCTGGTTTGAACATCTAATTATATTTGAGATAAATTTAAAGTGACAAAGATATCTTTTTTATTTACCCATATATTTACCTTTTCTGATACTCTTCATTCCTTTGTACAGATGACTATTTCTACCAGGTATCATTTCCTTCTGCTGAGAGACTTCCCGAAGTCAGTTGATCATGAATTATCTTAGATTTCGTTTCTTAGAAAAATATTTCTCTTTCATCTTAAGCTTTGAGGGATAATTTCACTGGGTATAGAATTTTAGGCTGATTTTTGTTGTTGTTGCTTGGGGCTTTCTTTTCAGTACCTTAAATATGTCTCTTTGCTGTCTTCTGATTTACACATTATCTGATGGCAAGTCTTCTGTACTTCTTATATTTTTAAAAAAAAATTTGTGTAATTTCTTGTTTTCCTCTCTCTGGTTGCTTTTAAGACTTTTTCGATGTCATTGCTTTTCAGCTATTTGCTTCTGATGCACTATGGTGTAGATTTTTTCCCCCCTACTTGTGGTTCATGGAAATTCTTGGGTCTGTAGGTTTATGCTGCTACTGCTGCTGCTGCTAAGTTGCTTCAGTTGTATCTGACTCTGTGCAACCCCTAGATGGCAGCCCACCAGGCTCCACTGTCCCTGGGATTCTCCAGGCAAGAACACTGGAGTGGGTTGCCATTTTCTTCTCTAATGCATGAAAGTGAAAAGTGAAAGTGAAGTCGCTCAGTCGTGTCCGACTCATCGAGACCCCATGGACTGCAGCATACCAGGCTCCTCCGTCCATGGGATTTTCCAGGCGAGAGTACTGGAGTGAGGTGCCATTGCCTTCTCCCTGTAGGTTTATAGTTTTCATCAATTTACCAAAATTTGGTAAAACTTCCTATTTCTTCTAGTAATTTTACCTCCCCTTTCCCCTGGGACTTGGACTTCTTGATAAGATCCCACACATTACTGATGCTTTGTTCATTTTAATTTTTAGTGTTTTTTTTTTCCTGCTTTCCAGTTTAGGTAATTTCTTTTGCTCTGTCTTAAAACATCCTGGGATTCTATTCCTATTTCTATTCTGTTGTTAATATCAGTGGTATATTTTTCATTTCCTGCTCTTAATTGCATCTAGAGTATTTTCGGTTTCAGATATTATATTTTTTAAAATCTAGAAGTTCCTTTGGGATCTTTTTTATATCGTCCATTTTCTTCATTATGGTCATGCTTTTAGTTACTTATTAAAGATATGTGTTATTAAAGGTATATGTTTGTTTAATAAAGTATACCTTATTAAAGGTATATGTTTGTTATTCCTTTTTAATATTTTTTTTTGGCCACTTTCAACTTATATGCCATTTCTGGGTTTATTTCTGTTGCTCAGTTTTTTTTTCTGGCTTATGTGTTATATTTTTCTGGATTTCTTTTTTTTTTCCTCTGGATTTCTCTGTTTGTTTTGGAGAGTGAGTTTGGCATACCTAGTAAACTTTAAATGGATATACTGGGTATTGTGAATGCTATACTATTGGTTGCTGGATTTCACTTTGTGTTCACTTAAATAATATTGTATAACCTAATATTATATAATTTATAATTGTAAAATATAAAGTTTTTACATTTCTCTTTTTTCTGTTTCAGGCATGTTCCTTGGAACCTTCATGAACCAAGAAGAGGCCAGTTTCACTATAGTGGAAACCTGGATTTGATGTATGTTTCCTGTTTAAGTTGCTGTTTCTCTGGCTCAGAGATGGGGGTTTGACTCTGTAGGGTCAGATGAAGCAACAGTCACCTTGCTTTCCCCTTGAGAACCCCCTGGAAGCTCTGATAATTCCATTCCCCAGACAGCCGCCCCTTGCCCAGGGAGGCTGTTGTCAGTGGTGGAGCCCAGACCTCAGTGTCCCCTGTGCGTTTCACCCACGTGTGGCTCAGAGAGCGTCCCTGCGGCTCTAATCTATCGCGGGGACCCCCCTGTTTCACTTATAAGAGGAAATTTCTGAACTATAGTTTGTAGGAGTTTTGAGACATGATACAGTAAGAGTAATTGTTCATAACCATGCATCTTCCATCCACTGTAGTTCATAGCTGTCTTTGATGCTGGAGATACACAGACTATGTGCTGTGCTGTGAAATAAGGCTGTCTATAGAGGGAGGCAAATAGCAGCTGAGGACTCATAACCCAAACTAGGGGAACAGCCCAGGGCGGGTAACCGCAGAGGGATAGCTCCAGTACTTTAGGACCCGGAGCAGGAGTTTGTTAGAGGGGTCGCGCGGGACTTCAGGCAGAAGGTCCAGCAAGGCCACAGTCGGAGCAGTCAGAGGTGTGGGAGGAGCTGACATGAGTTACACTGACATTCCTGCTGCTGTGAGGGAACCCCGACATCGTCTGTCAATAAAGATCTGTTTTCATTAAGGAAGGTTTAAAATAGATATTCACAGTGAGTGTGCACTGCTCTTCCCAGAGAGAACCCAGGGCTTCAGGGTATTTCCCTCTCTCGTAGCTTAAGCGTCGCCAGCACCTAGCTTTCAAGCCGCTGCACCTGCCCGCATCGCACCGCGCCCGCCCGCCGTGCGCCCGCACTGCCCCGCCCCGCGCCCACCCGCCCCGCGCCCGCCCGCCGCGCGCCCGCACTGCCCCTCGCCCGCACTGCACCGCGCCCGCACTGCCCCGCGCCTGCCCTGCACCGCCCCGCGCCCGCCCGCCCCGCGCCCGCCCGCCGCGTGCCCGCACTGCCCCTCGCCCGCACTGCACCGCGCCCGCCAGCCCTGAACCACCCCGCGCCCGCCCGCAGCGCGCCGGCACTGCCCCTCGCCCGCACTGCACCGCGCCCGCACTGCCCCGCCCCGCGCCCGCACCGCCCCGCGCCCGCCCGCCCGCAGCGCCCGCCCTGCACCGCGCCCGCACTGCCCCGCCCCGCGCCCGCACCGCCCCGCCCCGCACCGCCCCGCGCCAGCCCGCAGCGCGCCTGCACTGCCCCTCGCCCGCACTGCACCGCCCCGCGCCAGCCCGCCGCGCGCCCGCACTGCCCCGCCCCGCACCGCCCCGCGCCCGCCCGCCCCACCGCTCCCGCACTGCCCCGCCCCGCGCCCGCACTGCACCGCGCCCGCAGCGGGAAGCAGGCGGAGGGGGGTTTCTGGCAGCAGGATCACTTGCTTCTGCTTCTGTCCTGGTGGCTTGGGATCAGCCTGGTTAAATGCAGGCGGCAGGATGCGTGGGTGAGCAAGTGCCAGGGAGGAGAGCTGCAGGTCCTGTGACTAACTTCATATTTTCCTGAAACGGCAGTAACGCCATCTGACTCTCCTGCTGGTTCTGAGTAGAGGAAACATCAGAAAACAGAGCCGGAGAGATAAGCTTATCTTGGCCCGTTTTGGGTGCTATGTTGCAAAATTTGAAATCTGTTTGGAAGGGGGCTATGAAGTAAGTCACTGGGAGATTTTTAATTCGGGAAATTCAGGAAGTTCATGTTTGCATGCTGGTGGTATTTTTAAGAGCAGAATAACGTAGTTAAGATTTCTTTTCTGGAGGCTGATTGTCTTTTAACTCTTCCAGTTTCCCAAGAATGTGACTTCTGACTCCTTAAGTGTCTGTTTTCTTATCTGTAAAATGGAGGTGACATTGACACCCATGTCATAGAATTGACAAAGAAAATAATACACTTGCAGAACTGAGTGTATTGAGTGCTGATGCTGATACTCGGTACACATTACTCCTGTGTTTGTCGTCAATGATTATGTTCTGCCGACAGTGCCTGGAGAGGCATCGGAAGAGGGAAGGGAAGGACGGAGGGAGGAAGCCGTTGGAATAACTCAGGTGGACGCGAGTTCCTTACCCAGGGTGGTAGTGGTGAAAATTAAGAGGAATTTCACATTCAGAAATATTAACTGCAAGGAATAAACCTGATTAGGGGCAGACTGAAAGTGGGAGATGAGGAAGGAGCCAGCGTGGTTCGTGAGGGCGCATCCTGGGTGGTGCCCTCGTGGGGACAGGGGGCTCAGTGCTGGTCCAGGGGGCAGCCGGTGTCTGGCCGGGATTCCTGCGAGTCGTCCGAGTCCTGGCCTCGGGGCGTCTGGACTGAGGCCTTTGTGTGGAAGGAGGCCCGGTCCCTGGGTCCTGTCTCCGCCAGGGACTTCTGTGAGCAGGCTGGGAGTTGGTTCCACCTGTCCTAACCGCAGGAGAAGAGGCCTCGGGGAGACCCACGGGGGCGGTTCCAGGCTCCGCTCTTGGTGAGACTGCTGCTGTTGCCCCCCCTCCTCAGGGCTTTCATATCCTTGGCGTCAGAGGTGGACCTGTGGGTCATCCTGTGTGTTGGCCCCTACATCGGGAGCGACTTGGACCTCGGAGGCTTGCCCAGGTGAGCCGTGCTGGTGCCCCAAGCCAGTTCCCGAGCAAGTCGGAGCAGAGAGCTTCACTTGGTTTCCTGGGTGCACTTTTAGTCCATGCCTCCCGCCAGTTCCCCGTTTCATGACCTAGAAGATGCACTTTAAAATACCAGGAATGATCCAGTGTTTGTTTGTTTTTTTATAAATCTCCATCTCATCCTTGTAGTGCAGAGGTAGAATCCTTCTTTTCCTTAATGAAAGTTACTGGCTAATCAATATCATGTAATCAGTATCTTTATAAGTTCTAACTTTTGTGATGATACTAATAATAGCACAAAATTGGATTGATTATCTCTTTTCAAAGAGGGTGTTTTTTCTTATCATTTTTAAATGGTAGTAAAATGTACATAATATGAAATTTACCATTTAAAACCATGCAGTTTTGTGGCATCAAGTGCGTTAAAATGTTGAACAACCATCACCACCATCTCCTTCCTGAATGTTTTTTGCTACTCAAAGAGAAAACCCTTGCCCAGGCACCCCCATCCTGCTTACCCCAGCCCCTGGCAACCGTTACATTCCTTTCAGTTTCTGTGGATTTGCCTAGTCTGTATACTTCATATAAATGGAATTGTATCTTATGTGATGCTGTGTGCCTGGCTTCTTTCTCTTGGCATAATTTTTTTTCCTGCCGTGCCACACAGTGTATGGGATTTTAGAGACTGAGCCCAGCACAGAGCCCTCGCCACTGGGCTGCCAGGGAAGTCCCTCCCTTGGCATAATGTTTTCCAAGTCTGTACATGCTTTACCATGAACCAATTCCTCATTTTTAAATGACCAAATAATATTCCATTAAAAATATTTTTTAAAAAGTTCTGAAACATTTTAATAAAAATCTCATACCAGACTAAGGATTGGCGAGCTGTTTTTGAAAAAGGCCAGATGATCAATATTTTCAGCTTTCAGGGGCACAGACAGTGTCTGTTGCAAGGTTCGTCTCTGCTGCTGCTGCAGGAAGACAGCTGTGATGACATCGAAGCAAAGGGTGGGCCACGTGCCAATAAAACTTTATTCACAGAACAGTCAGCAGCTCTGACTTGGCCTGTGGGCTGCAGCTTGGCAGCCCTGCCCTGATCACTTTCATGTCAAACAAGCCTCAGTTGTATTTGGGGGGAAGAGGTGGCGGTTGAGGTGTTGAGCTCTGTGTGACTGAACACAGACTACTTTTTCTTAAAGATGGGTTAGCATCTCAGTGTACTGTTCCAGTTTGGCCACGTGAATCTGGGCTGTTCACATTTTCCAGCCTCAGGCACGTGAACATTTGTTTGCTGTCTCCCACCTCAAGGCTGAGTCTTGCCTTTTCCATCCTAGCTGGTTACTCAAGGATTCTCATATGAAGCTGAGAACAACTTACAAGGGTTTCACAACAGCAGTGAATCACTATTTTGATGACCTGATTCCCAGGATTAGAGGATTCCAGGTAAAGCCTGATTCCCCATCTTTGTGACCAAGGGAAAGACTTGCCTGAATTGCCTTCCTGGGCAGGGCTCAGCCTACTTTCTTTCACTCATAAGCAGGAAGCATGTATAGCAGCGAATTCCAGTTCCTTATTTAAGAAATATGCTTTTTTCTGCTTTTATTTCTGTTCCTCATCTACTGTCTTACAGGGGTGCCGTTTCCTGGCAGGATGCTGGGAACTGCACTCTGTATATTTTTATGTCTTCTGCATTATCTGTTTGCTCTCCAACCCCATAAATGGGAATTTAATGACAATCATCAGAATGTCTTAACTTTCCTGCTAAAGATGGCTACGTGCCAGTCTTTCACAAGTGATAGGTGATACAGATGACCTTAGGTCAGTGATTTTGTAGAAACTGCAATTTGTTTTTTTTTTTTAAATATCTCTCCCCCTGCAATAAAACCATGGTGTCACACACATTCATTGTTTGAGTAGAAATAATATGCCACCATATTGCTGCAAGGCTTGGAAAATACATGAAGGACTGTGTAAGTAGGTAACAAATGAACAGAGGGAAGGAACAAAAGGTATCTATTAGGTATCAAGCTTTCTATTGGGCTTCCCTGGTGGCTGAGTGGTAAAGAATCCCCATGCAATGCAGGAGCCATAGGAGACTTGGATTTGATCCCTGGAGGAGGAAATGGCAACCCACTCCAGTCTTTTTGCCTGGAGAATCCTATGGACAGAGGAGCCTGGCGGGCTACAGTCCGTGGGGTCTGCACCAAGAGTGACTTGGCACACGCGCGTCAAGCTTTTTATTAGGCAGTTGGTGTTTGTGGAGCATACCTTATCTTCACAGCAATCACTGGAAAGGGATGCTACTGTAGGGTTAGCGACAGGCCTGGAAATGGCCAGGCAAGGCTTCAGGTGGTGTGGATCTACTTGGGGCAGAGCTGGCTCCTGACTTTGAGCATGCCCTGGGGTCATCAGACGAGGTGACGGTGGCTGAAGGGCCGGTCCGTGTGCACCTGGGGACCGGAGATGCAGGGACGTCCTTTGTGGCCCTGGAGCTGTGCTGGCCAGGGTGGTAACCTTGGCCGCCGGTGGCTATTTCACTTAAAATCTATTAAAACTAAATAAAGAATTTAGTTCTTTATTCATACTGGACACAGTTCAAGTGCTAGATAGCCACCTGTGGATGGTTGCTACCACACTGGACAGTGAGAACACAGAACATTTTCATCATCAGAGAAAGTTCTGGCGCGAATTGGCACACCCTCTGCACCCCAAACCAGGACATTCCCCATCTTGGAGCGCCTGCAAGACAAAATCAGTAATCAGAAGGTTGCCTGGTGAGCAGAAAACCTGGAGCCGCAAAAGCTGGGGGTCTTATCCTTTGAGCCACCAGGGAAGCCACCTAAAAAGTACTTACTAATTTTTTGCTGTGCCGCACAGCTTGTGGGGTCTTGGGTCCCCAAGTGGGGGTAGAACCTGGGCTGCAGCAGTGAAAACCTAGAATCCTAACCAATAAGCTACCAGGTAACTCCCAGTATCATGGCATGTTCCTATGTGTGCTGCTCCGCCACTAAGTCATGCCCAACTCTTTTTCAATCCTGTGGATCATAGCCCGCCAGGCGCCTCTGTTCATGGGATCTTCCAGGCAAGAACATTAGGGTGGGTTGCCATTTCCTACTGCAGGGGATCTTCCCGACCCAGGGATCAAATCCATATCTCTTGCATTGGCAGGCAGACTCTTTACCACTGAGCCCCCTGGGAAGCATACAGGTTTGGAGAACTCTTTTAGGCTCTTTTCTGCCCACTCAGCTCTAGTGCAGCTGGTTATGCTCTGCTTCCCGAGTCCTATCCCATTTCAGCTCTCCCCACCCAGGTCCTCCCGGCTCACAAGAAGCACAGGTATTGGTGTGTAGACACTTCCACCCACTGGCACATGGTCCTGGGAGCTATCTGGCTTCTTCCTTTCATTGTTGTGTGTCGTTTAATTCTGAGGGAGCAATGCTCTTCTCCTTAGTCCTGCGTGGAGGAGGAGGAGACCTTCCCGCGGTCATGTGTCTCCAAGAGTAGGTTGAAAAGGGCAGAGCTGAGTGTAGTGAAACTGACTAAGACACGGCAGGTGCAAGATTCAGAGAGAAAACACGACCGCGGGTCTGGCAAGAGCTGTCAAGGCAGGGCTGACCGAGCATGTTAACATCACAGAAGGGAGTCGGCAGGGAAGGGGAAGGAGGAGATATTTGCGTGAGGGCGTTAACTGAGAGGGCAGATGGGAAGCGATCTCACACGATCGATCCTGGGACTGGGGAGGAGGCAGCAGGGCTAGAGGAGCTCAAGAAGGAGGCTGAGGGGTGACTGGTGAGTGCAAGACCCAGGAGGGATGCTGCAGAAGGGAGGGCTTCCCGGAGGAGGAGAGACTGTCGGTGGAGAGAAATCAGACCAGGATGAAAAGGGATTGCATCCGTTTAGCAGAGAGAAGGTCAAGGTGGAATGGGAAGGGCGGCCATGAGACCACAGTGAGGACAGAGTCACGAGCGGTGGGCTGTCGCGGGGCGTGCAGAGCAGCTGCACCGTTTGTCCATGAAGGGGGACTGTGCAGGAGGGGAGGACGGGGTCCCTGTGGCGGTGACGGGGCAAGTGAAGATGGGGGTGCAGGGACATAAGCAGAGTGGGTCCCCCGGGGGGATGACATGCGCCCACGTAGGAGAGGGCCACGCCCCCGTTTCCCTGGTGCCCCAGAGGAAGGCTGGGCGGAGGTCTAAGCCTCCGCTTAATGTGTTGGATTAGGGGAGTCAGCGGGCGCTGCTCCCTGGGGGCACTGAGGAAGGCAAGGTGCTGGAGGCTTTGACCCCACGAGGCAGCTGCTGACTTAGTGACAGAAACTGCCCCCACTGTCGTGTCCCCAGGGCTGAGTTTAGGAGCAAGTTATTTTCTATGGCACTCTAAACGTGCATGTGCAGTAGCAAATTGAAAAAAGTAAGTCCAGCCTTTCCCCACCGGCTGACTCATCCTCAAACTCTCATCTCCTTGACCCCCAGTTCCACGAAGAGGGATCCATTATTGCCGTGCAGATGGAGAACGAATATGGTTCCTATAATCTGGATAAAGGATACATGCCGTATATTAAAAATGTAAGTGCCCTTTCATTCTCCTCCATCTTTACATACTTTTCTCACTTTGCTGATTCATGGAGCAAACATTCTGAGCAGCTAGAGCTTGCAAGGTACCATTTGGGATGCAGTATTTGTTAGCAATGGATGAAGAACTTTTCAAGTGTTAAAGTCTTCCTCTGTGTACTCTGTAAATCGGCGCCCTCGAAGTTCAAAAATCAATGCTGTGTCCAGTTTGGGGCTTCCCTGTGTCTTTTATTTGAAAATATAGGACAGAGAAAAGTTATTTATTCTAAAGGGTTTGTAGTGTTGACTTCCGAACAGTCCAGCGTTTTAGTTTTTGAAAACCAACGAGAAATCAGAGGATGCCTCAGTTGCAGCAAAAAGACAAAGTCACACACTACTGTTGCGCTGCTCCCCGCACATGGATAAAGTGACAGAAGTGCAGCTAGTGTTTCCACGCTTTTCCCCCAGACAGGGGCCTGGGACACCTGCATGACTCTGATGTCAGCACAGAGTGAGTCACAGTAATTTTTCCTTCTGTGGATATCACAGATCTTTTTTGGTTGGTGTTTGTATAATACACGGGCTTTTCCACCTTTTCATCTTTGATTTTTTTGTATCCACCTACTTCAGGTACATACTCTGTATATAATTAGAATTTGTTTTCCTTAATCCATTATGAGAATTCTCGTCTTTGGAATGTGGTTGGTGTCCATTCCAGGTCATTGCTGATGGTTGCATTTAAGTCCCTTTTGGCTGTTCTCATTGAACAACTTACCAGCAACTGCGCCTGGTGAGGCCTCCTTCCCGCCCCCTCATTCCGGTGCCTCGACCCTCGCCTTCTCCTGGGGACGCACCCCCCCCCCCCCAGGGCCGTGGACCGCCGTTCACCTTCCCAACTGTCCCACAGGCACTGCTGAGCAGAGGGATCAAGACGATGCTCCTGACTGCGGACACGGGCCAGGGACTCCTGAAGGGACACACACCAACCGGTACGCACGGCTGAGTCTGAGGGTCCGCTGAGGCTCCGTTTCCCGGGCCGGGCCGTGTCCAGGCGCACGCGGCCCTGACGTGAGGGACCAGGGCACCCCTGGTGGCCCCGCATCACCCTGCTGGCCTCTGGCCCCGGGACACAGCGGAGGCGTCTCTGCCACTGCCCCGGGCCAGGCCCGAACCCCCGGGAGAGAGCAGGGTCCCAGAGAAAGTCCTGCCCTAGACCCGCCCCCGGAGCGCGTGGGGCTGAGTCCGGGGCATAAAAGCCACGAGGAAACGTGCAGGAGAATTCCAGGGGGACTAACGGGTGGACACACAGGACGGAGGAGGAGTCACGCGAACGAGCTGGAGAGCGGTGCTTCGGGATTCCCTAGCCTACCTGGCCCGGGCCTCGCCCTCCGCCCGCTCTTCCCGGGCACGGTGGGAGAGACAGAGTGTCTGCAGCCCCGGGCTCGGCTTCCTCGGCTGGCTCTTTATCCACCAGCACACGGGGGCACTCTCTCCGCCCTGCTTGTTCTCTGGGTCACTCAGTGAAGGCTGAGCAGACGGGCGCAGTGGGTCTGAGCGGTGCTGGTCGAGCCCCTGTGGACACACGCGGCCCGTCTTCACCCGCACAGGCTGCGGGCCCCGCGGGCGGTGTCTGCGGGCGTCGCGGGCGTGTCTGCCGGCAGAGGCGGCGCCCCGCCCACTGGTAACCCCGTCTCGCCTCCCGTTCCCCCCAGTGTTCGCCACCCTCCACATGAAGAGCATAAAGAAGGACACGTACGAACACCTCTCCTCCGTTCAGGTGAGGACGTGTCAGAGGCGCGGGGTGTTCTCCTTCCTCTCATGTGAGGACTTTTGGGCTCAGAGGTTCAGGAACTTCTCAGCTGTGATTCGTTCAGTTAAAACTTGGATCTGTTACACGCTGGAAACGCCTGCTGTAGGTGGTTTCAGGTGCAATTGCATCACAGTGCCCACAGGGCCTGGCCCCCAGCCCGGAGGAGGGCTCAGGATGGCGCCGCAGGCTCACGGCAGCGCTGAGAGTCCTCACCGAGGGCGGGGGCTCCGCTCCCCCCACGTCCAGGGGCTCTGCTCCCTCCACAGTCTAGGGGCTCTGCTCCCTCCACAGTCTAGGGGCTATGCTCCCTCCATGTCCAGGAGCTCCGCTCTCCCCAGAGTCCAGGGGCTACACTCTCTCTCCACAGTCCAGGGGCTACGCTCTCTCTCCCCACAGTCCAGGGGCTCCGCTCCCTCCACAGTCCAGGGGCTATGCTCCCTCCATGTCCAGGGGCTCCACTCTCTCTCCCCACAGCCCAGGGGCTCCGCTCCCCCCACAGCCCAGGGGATACACTCCCCCCACAGCCCAGGGGCGGCACTCTCTCCCCACAGTCCAGGGGCTACACTCTCTCTCCACAGTCCAGGGGCTACACTTTCTCTCCCCACCGTCCAGGGGCTACGCTCTCTCTCCCCAACGTCCAGGGGCTACGCTCCCCCCACAGTCCAGGCGCTATGCTCTCTCCCCACTCCCCCCCATCACAGTTCCGGAGCAAAGCTAGGAACCAGCTGGGGCCCCAGGTCATGGCTCCACAGCTTGAGCTTCTGGCTCTGCCAACAGAGCCTCAGGTTTCAGGATACCCTGCACACAGGAAGCCGTGACACCCACTAGGAGTTTATACATCAGTCACTGTTCTCCACTCCAGGTGCAGTTTGCTAACCAGATGTCACTTTTTGCCATAGCAATCTGCCTGATAATATGGGTAATATTCTACCTTTATTGAGATTTGCAAACCAAAATGGACCTAAAGTCAGTTTGCAAAAGTTTTTACCCTTTGAATGAATAGCCTCATTCATATTTACCTGTGGTTCAATGAGAAAGACAAGAAACAAAAATAAACAGAACTCAGTAGGAAGTGCTGGTTCCAATAGAAGCATTAGAAGGAATCAGAGGGTGCATAAATCTCTACCACCAAAAGAGATCAGTGACTGGATGCTTCACTCTGCACCTGTCAGAACTCTGCAGTATTAGAAGGAAGGGAAGACTCTACTAATTTCCATCAAGACAAGACAATGCCTAGAATTCTAAAAAAGTAGTTCTCTCCCTGATTCTGCCCTCCTTCAACCTAAGACAGAACTAAGATTTAGAGAAGAATGCAAAGATACAAAGTGCTGAGTATGCAGCGACTTAACAACTGGACCAACACCAAGGGCTGTTGGTCCCTGGTACAAAGGGAAATGGTAAAAGTAGTGCAGAGATTTGCAAGGACTGGAGTCAGTGCATCCTGAGAAAATATGGAGAGGGGATCTAACTCTTGGGGCAGAGCAGACACTCAGATAGAATATGATGGTGATGATGGTGGTGGTGATGATGGTGATGGTGATGGTGGTGGTCATGGTGGTGATGGTGGTGATGGTGGTGATGATGGTGATGGTGATGGTGGTGGTGATGGTGATGGTGGTGATGGTGATGGTGGTGATGGTGATGGTGGTGATGGTGGTGATGGTGGTGATGGTGGTGGTGATGGTGGTGATGGTGGTGATGGTGGTGGTGGTGATGGTGATGGTGGTGATGGTGATGGTGGTGATGGTGATGGTGGTGATGGTGGTGATGGTGGTGGTGGTGATGGTGGAGATGGTGGTGATGGTGATGGTGGTGATGGTGGTGATGATGGTGATGGTGGTGATGGTGATGGTGGTGATGGTGGTGATGGTGGTGATGGTGGTGGTGGTGATGGTGGAGATGGTGGTGATGGTGATGGTGGTGATGGTGGTGATGATGGTGATGGTGGTGATGGTGGTGATGATGGTGATGGTGGTGATGGTGATGGTGATGGTGGTGATGGTGGTGGTGGTGATGGTGGTGGTGGTGATGGTGGTGATGGTGGTAAGGGTGGTGATGGTGATGATGGTGATGGTGGTTATGGTGGTGGTGGTGATGATGGTGATGGTGGTGATGGTGGTGATGGTGGTGATGGTGAAGATGGTGATGGTTATGGTGATGGTGATGATTGTTATGGTGGTGGTGGTGGTGGTGGTGATGATGGTTATGGTGGTGGTGGTGATGGTGGTGATGGTGATGGTGGTGATGGTGGTGATGGTGATGGTTATGGTGGTGATGGTGGTGATGGTGGTGATGGTGATGGTGGTGATGGTGGTGATGGTGGTGGTGGTGATGGTGGTGATGATGGTTATGGTGATGATGGTTATGGTGATGGTGGTGATGGTTATGGTGATGGTGGTGATGGTGGTGGTGATGGTGGTGGTGATGGTGGTGATGATGGTGGTGGTGGTTATGGTGGAGATGGTGGTGATGATGGTGATGGTGGTGGTGGTGGTGATGGTGGTGATGGTGATGGTGGTGGTGATGGTGATGGTGGTGATGGTGGTAAGGGTGGTGATGGTGATGATGGTGATGGTGGTGGTGATGGTGGTGATGGTGGTAAGGGTGGTGATGGTGGTTATGGTGGTTATGGTGGTGGTGATGGTGGTGATGGTGGTGATGGTGGTGATGGTGATGGTGGTGGTGATGGTGATGGTGGTGATGGTGGTAAGGGTGGTGATGGTGATGATGGTGATGGTGGTGATGGTGATGGTTATGGTGGTGATGGTGGTGGTGGTGATGGTGATGTTGGTGATGGTGGTGGTGGTGATGGTGGTGATGATGGTTATGGTGATGATGGTTATGGTGATGGTGGTGATGGTTATGGTGATGGTGGTGATGGTGGTGGTGATGGTGGTGATGATAGTGGTGGTGGTTATGGTGGTGATGGTTATGGTGGTGGTGGTGATGGTGGTGGTGGTGATGGTTATGGTGGAGGAAGAATACGGGATAGTAAGTGGGGAGGGGGGGTAAAAATGATATCCTAACTATAATTAATAAAGTCCTAAAGCTGAGTTTATTTATTCATTGAATAAATCAGCCAGTAACTGTTTTTAGCACTTGCTATGTACCAGTTCTTCCCTGGTGGTTGTGACTTCCCTGGTGGCTCAGATGCTGAAGTGTCTGCCTACAATGCAGATCCGGGTTCGATCTCTGGGTCAGGAAGATCCCCTGGAGAAGGAAATGGCAACCCACTCCAGTACTCTTGCTGGAAAATCCCATGGACAGAGGAGCCTGGTGGGCTATAGTCCGTGGCATTGCAAAGAGTCAGACACAACTGAGGGACTTCACTTTCTTTCTTTCTGTGTGCCAGCTGGGCTTCCCAGGTGGCTCAGTGGTAAAGAATCTACGTGCCTAGGAGAAGTTTTGGGTTTGATCCCTAGGTCAGGAAGATCCCCTGGAGAAGGAAATGGCCGCCCACTCCAGTTTCTTGCCTGGAGAATCCTGATGAGATTATAGTCCATGGAGTCACAAAAGAGTTGGACATGACTTAGCAACTAAACAAGGACAGCAAATGTGCCAGTTAGGTATTTATTTGTCAAGGCATTGTGGATAAAGCAGGGAAGGAACCCTACAAAATCACCACTTTTGGAACTTGTATTTTAGTGGTAAGAGACAGGTGGTAAACAAGTCAAATATGGAGAAAGCTTGTAACACAAGCTAAGAAAACATTCTATGATAATATTTATATGTACAACTTTCAGTTTACATACCCCCCCCCATTTTTAATGTTTGTTTCTTACATTACCATGTAAGAAGCTATTGGTCCTATCCTTATCTTGCCTATGAGGAAACCATGATTCAGAAAGGTAAAATTTCTGCTTTGAGATCATCTGTGGTCAATCATGTAACAGAATAATCCAGGTTCAAATCCAGCCCTTCTGCCTCCAGATCCCGTGCTCGTTCCCTGTTTTATACCATTGCCATCTGAACTCCTCTGGTAAGGAGAGGGTCAGGGCAGAAGGATGAGAACATACGTCAGAGTGGTTTGGAGAGGCTGAGATGCACTCTTGCAAGGAACTCCACCCCGACACAGCGCCATGCCACCAGAGGCAACCCCCAGCTCAGCCTTTGCCACCCCTGCTGCCTAACTCCTGGACTCCTACCCGAACAGTGGGCTCGCAAACACCCAGCTCTGAAGGGTCACGGGGATTGTGCCCATAAGACCTGCTAGACCGTAGCAAAGAAGCAACTCTTCCAAGCCACTGTGGAAGTCCGTATGGAGGTTCGTGGGGAAATAGAGGCACCTCTGATGCAGCGCTCTCCTCTGTAGGTGTTTAGGGAGGTGTTATCGTAGGTGTTATCGTCCTGAAGAGCTGTGTGTGCTGCCTCTTCACAGCACCACGCCTCATGGCAGCCACGGCGTGGAAGCAGCCCCGGTGGGTAAGGACGGATGAACGGATGAAGAGAATACGATACGTGTATCTAGTGGAAAACATTCAGCTTTTAAAAAGGAGGAAATCTGTCATTTGTGACCACATGGATGAGCCTGGACAGCACTGAGCCCGACAGATAAGCCAGATAGTGAGAGCCGAATAATGCCCGTGGCGCCACTTGGATGTGCAGTCCCCGGAAGAACGCAGCAGACTCCCACGACAGCCGCATAGTGGCTGCCGGAGGCCGCGGGTCGCCAGGGGAACCGGGAGGAGCTGGAGAAAGAGCACAGACTTACCGACAGGGTAAACGAGGTCTCGGATGCATAACTGATGCTTGTGGCAAACATCACAATTGCTTAATTGAAGTTTGTTGAAAGAATATAATATAGATGTTTCCACCAAAAAAAAAAAAAAAAGTGAAAGAAGGAATTGGGAGTGAATCTCACAAAATTTTGGAGCATTTTCTCAGAGCAGGGGAAATTCTTTCTGGTACTAGGGAACAGAATTAATTTCAGCGGGTTAAAGGAATAACAAAACGTTTATTGGCTGCATGTATGGGTTGTACTTTCTCACAATCTGAATTCTCCAGAAATGGAATATACTGTCTGGTGATGAATTTGCCATCACGTGAAAATGCAGGGTGTCCGCAGGGGGCAGTGGCCGCCTGAGGATGAGGTGATGGCTGGAGCCCTCATGTCACAGATCCTTCCCGACACTGTGGGGTCCTGTGGGGCTGCGAGGAAGGAAGCTGCAGGGACTTAAGATGCACAGTTTTAGTTTGTGTGCGTGTGCTCAGTCGTGTCCAACTCTGTGGCCCCCCAGGCTCCTCTGTCCGTGGGATTCTCCAGGCAAGAACCCTGGAGCGGGTTGCCATGCCCTCCTCCAGGGGATCCTCTTGACCCAGGGATCGAACCATGACTTTTGTGTCTCCAGTTTTGGCAGGCGGGTTCTTTTCCTCTAGCACCACCTGGGAAGCTTGAGTCAGTCTTAAAGGAGTGAGCACATTATCTCTGGAATTCAGTAGAATATTTTTAAAATGTTAAATTACAGGATGCCAGGCAGAAATGAATGAAAAGGTCACGTGATTTTGTGGTGCACAAAGTTGGCAGTGGTTTTGTTAGTTTAATTCTTTTTGTCTTTCTTTGAAGCGTTTATCAGCTTAGGCAGGAATGTGAATGCTACAGGGGGCTGGGGGCTGGGGTCCCTGCGCTGAGAGCAGACATTCCAAGGCTGCATTAACTTTCAGAACTCGAAGGAGCAGCGTTGACTTTTAACTGTGGACTGTGTGAGCCTGAATGTGGAGGTCATAGGTCCTGAAGGCCTGGGACGGAGGAGGGCCTCCGACCTCGGGCCTCAGGATGGCTCTGGCTGGCCAAGGGCAGAGCAGGAGCCGGGGATTGTGTGGGATTCTCACTGGGCTTGCATTGTTGGCAGTTGGTTCTTGACATCTTCACTGCGTTCTCTGGGTCAGGTGCTTCCCTATGAGACCTCTCCTGGGGTTGGATCAGGGGATGAAGAGATTCTGCTGTTCTGGAAACTTAAAGTGGCCACGGCCATTGATCTCTCCAAAGCTGGAACAGTGAGACCACGAGAGGCAGGCCAGGTGGGGCGTGCGCCGTGAGAGCAGCGAGGGGCCATGTGGATGCCCGCAGTGAGGCAGGCCAGGTGGGGCGTGCGCCGTGAGAGCAGCGAGGGGCCATGAGGATGCCCGCAGTGAGGCAGGCCAGGTGGGGCGTGCGCCGTGAGAGCAGCGAGGGGCCATGAGGATGCCCGCAGTGAGGCGGGCCGGGTGACCAGCCGGCTCGAATGCGTGGATGCTCTGCTTCCGCAGGGCCCCGGCCCGGTCATGATGATGGTGTACACCGCCAGGTCTCTGGATGGATGGGGCACTTCTCGGAACAGTCTGGACCTGCACAGTGAGTCGCATGTCGCCCCTGTTCATCTCCGAGGGCGGGTGTCGGCGGGACTCCAAGGGCGCTGGCCTGCCTCCTGCCGGCTGATTGGAATCCCTGAGGTCGATGGGGCGGGCAGATCCTGTGTGCTGTGTCTGTGCTGTGCTGTGCCCCTCCCCCCCCCCCTCCCCCCGCCCCCCGCCCCCCACGTGCAGTCCTGAAGTCACCCGGGCTCCTCTGCTGCCCCCTCCCCCTCCCCTCCCCCGCCCCCCGCCCCCCCGTCCCCCACCCCTAACAGTCCTGACATCCCCGAGGCTCCTCTCCCTCTTGCCTGCCCCCCGCCCTCTCCCCTGCCCCTCCCCACCCCGCACGTGCGGTCCTGAAGTCACAGAGGCTCTGCTCCCCTCTCCCCGCCCCCTGCAGTGCTGATGCATGAAGCCCGGGAGATGCTGCAGCTCAGGTTCTCCCTCAACTTCTACATGTTCCACGGCGGCACCAACTTCGGCTTCATGGGCGGGGCCGCGTTCCGCGGCCATCGCCTCCCTATGGTCACCAGCTACGGCAAGTACCAGTGGGTCCCGCGGGTCTGCCTGCAGCTGCCCCGCCTCTGCGGTCTCCGGTCCAGGCCTTTGCAAGCAGAGAAGCTGGGAGCTTAGCTCTGTCCATCCACTGTGCAGCCTTTGTAAAAACCTTAGCTTTCATTGGCAGATGATTGCTTTTCAGTGCTGTGTTGGTTTCCGCCATCCAGCAGTGAATCAGCCCCAGGTATCCACCCTCCAGGTGGGCACTCAGTGCTGCCTGAGCTCCCAGTGCGAGATGCACCTTCCCATGAGCCACGGTCCCACCCACGGTCCTGTGTCTGTGGAGACGCGGCTCTCAGCCCGCCCAGCCTCCCTTCCCGCCTGGATGCCCGCACAGCCGTTCTCTGCGTCTGCACCTCTGATCCTCCTGTGGCTAGGCTCATCGGTACCATTTCTCTAGGTTCCATATGTGTGCGTTAACATATAATATCTATTTTTGTCCTTCTGACTTACTTCACTCTCTATAACAGGCTCTAGGTACATCCATCTTAGCTCAACTGACTCAGATTCACTCCACAAGCCTTTGTTCTTCCGGGCTCACTGTGAAACCCATTCCCTTGATGCCCCTATCCCGGGTGTTGGGTGTTGATGACTAGGTCTCCCCCAGTCTGCGACTCTGCTCAGAGACCAAGCAGGCAGCAAGGGTGAGAGAGGGGAAGGGGTCTGGTTGGAAACCTCCGGGTCCCTGCGCTGGGCTCCAGCCTGGGCTTCTGACCCCCTGAGGCTGCCATCTGTCCCTCCCGGGGGGTCGTGGGGAGCCGGCATTGGGCACCATCCTGCCTCAAGGTCTCCCTCCCAGAGCGGCTGTGTGAAGGGCCCTTAGACTCAGCAGCAAGGGCTGACGTCCCTCCGGAGGCTGGACCTTTTAGGGAAGGTGACAGATTTGTTTCTATTCTCAGACTATGGGGCGCTGCTGACAGAGGATGGAGACTATACACCCGAGTATCTCGTATTCCAAAAGCTTTTTCACTCTGATGCAGGTACCCTCCCCGCCCCCCAGAGGGCTCTGGGCTGTGGGGGACGGGGAGGAGGGGAGAGATGCAGATGTGGTCCTTGGGTGAGTCCAGCTCGCCCCAGCACGTTTTATCCTCAGGGGTCTGGGGAGTCAGGCTGCACGAGACACGGACCCCCAGCCGCACCGTCGGTGGGAACTAGAGGGGCCAGGCCCTCCCCAGAGCCATGAGATGCTCATATCTGGGTGGAAGGGGGGAGAGGGGGCAGAATCTGAGCACGCGTGTTCCCCCGCTGGCTTTCAGGAGATTCTGAGCAGCAGGGCTGAGACAGCTGGCCCGGGGGAGGCCAAGGTGCTGGCCGCCTCCATTTCCGGGACAGCAGGGCACACGGGCCAGGCCTCTGGGTGCAGGAGGACTCCCTCCCCTCGGTCCCTGCCCCTGTGGACCCTTCATGGTGCTGGGCAGGCTGGCCGGGGGCAGCAGAGAGCGCTGCAGCCTTGGACGGGGCTGGGGAAGGAGCCAGCCTCCTGCTTGTGGTTTGCAGAGGTTCCCAGCTTCCAGCAGCGAGGCTGCAAGCCTAAGGACACATACGCTCCCCTGGCCGCAGGTCACTTCATATCCCTGTGGGACACCCTGATTCACCAGGATGACGTGAGTGCCCTGCGCATGGACGTGAGCTCAGGACTCGGTGGGGGAGGGAATGAACACAGGGCACAGAGAGCAGTCTTCGAAGTTTCAGTCCCTTCTACTCCTACAGTTCAGATTAGGAGACCTAGGTTGTTGCTAAGTCGCTCAGTCGTGTCCGACTCTTTGCAACCCCCGTGGACTGCCGCCAGTCAGGCTCCTCTGTCCATGGGATTTTCCAGGCAAGAGTAGTGGAGTGGGTTGCCATTTCCTCCTCCGGGGAATCTTGCTGACCCAGAGATGGAACCTCTGAGTCTGCTGCACTGCCGGCAGGTTCTTTACCTCTGAGCCACACGGGAGCCCAATGCATCTGTCCCCTCCCTCGGGGACCCCGCCCCCTGCCCCTCTTGGTCACCACAGAGTGGAGCACCAAGCGGCTGCCGCAGACTGGTCATCGCAGGGGCTCACTTGGCCCTGTGCCCCCTGAGCTTCCTGGCCTGTGATGAGGCCACCCCCAGCCTGGTTTCCACTCCCATCTCTGCAGCAGCCCGTGAGGTCCATGGGGCCGCTCTCCATGGAACAGCTGTCCGTGAACCAAGGGAACGGCCAGTCTGCTGGGTACATACTTTATGAGACCGTCGTCACCGGAGGAGGCGTCCTAAACTCGGATGGCCATGTGAAGGATCGGGGCCAGGTAAGGGGCGGGGGCGGGCAGAGGGTGCCCTTCTCTGCTGGCGAGACCCTGCCCATGTGGCTGAACGTCTGAACAGCAGGCCGGCCTCTTCCTGACCAGTGGAAAGCCGCCCTTGTGTCTCACCTCTGGTCCCTTCGGTGACTTGCTTGGTGTTCGTATGTAAGCCACTGCTCTCACAGGCGTAAGCTACTGGGTGTCCTGGGGTGGGGGGTGCCCACCGAAGCCTGAGTGCCCTTGATGCCACTCATGGAGGAGAACCGGGAGGGGCCTGGACGCCCCCGTGGGCCTCAGACAGAGACCCCAGACGTTTCCTTGGCGCGTAGCGGTCGGATCTGCGCGTTTAGTTCTTGAAACACCCATCTAAGATACCTGTTACCAGTGAGGAAGCCGAAGAGAGGTGCAGTGACCTTGACCAGAAAACAGGGGCTCTGGGCGCTGGGGCGCCTCCTGCCCGCCCTGCGCAGGGGCTGTTCCAGGCTCCTCCTGCCCCTTATGGTCCCGTCATCCCAGCCTCTGTGTCCCCCTGCACTCATCGTGACCTCTTAGCTGTAGACCCTCATTCCCTACTGTTTGCTGAATGCGTGTCTTCACTCGGGTGTACGCTCCTGTGGCTTCCCAGACTCATCATGTCCAAACCCATCGTGAGCTTCTTAGAGGAACCGCAGCTGCAGCCCCGCACCCAAGCTGTGGCCACCCCACCCGGGCCTCCCCCTCGCCTTGTCTGCTGGGTCCCTGGTGGAGCCGCATCACTTGGCTGCTCTTTGCAAACCCAGGCTGTCGCGCGTGGTCTTAGAATTCTGCGGCATGGCCATCAGACCCAGTTCCCGACCTTCCTGCCTCAGAGGGCTCACTGTCCCCACCTCGTGGGGCCCCCGAGTTCCTTCCCGAGGGCGAGTCCCATCCTGACTGCCCCCACTCCCCGGCCCTCCCAGCCACTCTCCCATGGCGGTCCTGGGTCTGGGAACAGCCCCTCCCGCTTGCGAGCGCAGGGCGGCTGTGTCCTCAGCCCTGCGCGAGTCTTCAGGCTGGGACTGTGTGTGCACCTCGGCCACCGCTGCTGCGGGGAGACCTTTAGTCACTCAGCGGTGGTCACTCGAGCAGGGACTGTCGAGCCTGTAGCGCTCGTCTTGGGACCCTAGTAAGCGTAAAATGTGAATCCTTTGTTCTGCATACTACTGACTTTTTGGATCCTCGTGGATTTTGATTTGTACAGTCTCCGAGTCAGTTCCTTTCGGGAAGTTTCGACCTAACTCAGACCCTCTGCCGTGCCCTTTGTGGGCCCTTCTGTGTCCCGCAGGGCTCGAGCAGCCTTGCGGGGCGTCGGGGGCGGACACAGCATGGTGGGCAGTGGTGGGGGTGGGGACGCAGTCACTGCGTCTCTGCCCTGGTCCCCGTGGGCCCCCCGCAGGGGCTCCGGGCTCTCCTCATGCCCCTGGGCCAAGCTGCCTTCAGTGTCCCCTCTCTGTGGACCAGCGTCAGCTGGTCGCCTTCCCGGAAGCAGACGTAGTCCTCCCCTGGGACCCTGGCACCTCACCCCCTCCTGCCATATCTGCACCCCACAGTCTTGCCCGCTCTCTTTGGCAGGTGTTTCTAGATGACAAGTATATAGGAGTCCTGGATGACACGCATCAAAGGCTGATTCTTCACAATGACGTACATACCCCGCGGTTCCAGCCCCCTGGGGCCCTGGGCTTCCTCGAAGAGGCCCCGCAGGGCTGAGCCGTGAGCTCCTTGGGGGGCGGGCAGGACTGTCCCACCCTGGGTGTTTGCTGCTCAGAAATCTCTGCGTTGATCACCAGCCTCAGAAGAGTCTCCAGTAGACTGTTCAATGACTCTTCATTTCTCGGCAGGCCCAGTATGGGAGGAGGGTGGAGGAGGAGCTTCAGGGTTTGCCTGGCCCGGAGCTGAGGTCTGGGGTGCCAAGCCCCACCCTCTGACAGCCCCCAGTTTCCGAGATCGTCCCAGTCTTGGGGGGTCCCCAGTGGTCTCCAGAAGAGGCCTGAGTGCCCCCCCCCCACCAGCTGGTGTGTGTTGGGCAGCATTACAAGGAGTTCCTGACGCTGAGGATCCTGGTGGAGAACCAAGGACGGCTTGCCTCCGGGACCAGCATGAACCAGGAGAGGAAAGGTGGGCCCCGGCAGAGGAGGCGCCAGGGCACTCCTGGGGTGCTTCCCCAGCCCGGGCAGCCGTGACCGGGATCACGGTTTGGAAGTTTCGGGGGCTCCTGGTCAGTGAGAGGCCCGCCCGGGAGCATGACAGAGTGGGCTTCAAGGGGAGGAGGGTCACGTCCTGCTCCAGGCTCCCCCGAAGGTGCTTTTCTAGCACTGAGCGCACAGAGTGCCCTGCCTCTTCCAGGAGGAGGCTGCAGAAACACCCTTGGAGAACAAAGTGGGCCAAGTGCTGCCCTGGGAGCGCTGATTGTCCCTCCCTGGAGCCCAGGCCTGTGTCCTGGCCTCCTTCAGCCTCCCCATCCTCCTCCTCCCCTGGCCTCCTCCAATCTCCCCATCCTCCTTCGTCCTCCCCTGACCTCCTCCATCCTCCCCATCCTTCCTGACCTCCTCCATCCTCCTCATCCTCCCTTGACCTCCTCCACCCTCCCCTGCCTCCTCCATCCTCCCCTGACCCCTTTCATCCTCCCCATCCTCCCCTGGCCTCCTCCATCCTCCTCATCTTCCCTTGACCTCCTCCACGCTCCCCTGCCTCCTCCATCCTCCCCTGACCCCTTTCATCCTCCCCATCCTCCCCTGGCCTCCTCCATCCTCCTCCCTTGACCTCCTCCACGCTCCCCTGGCCTCCTCCATCCTCCCCTGACCCCTTTCATCCTCCCCAGCCTCCCCTGGCCTCCTCATCCTCCCCTGGCCTCCTCCATCCTCCCCATCCTCCCCTGGCCTCTTTCATCCTCCCCTGGCCTTCTTCATCCCCCCTGGCCTCCTCCATCCTCCTCCCCTGACCTCCTCCATCCTCCCTGACCTCCTCCATCCTCCCCATCCTCCCCTGGCCTCCTCCATCCTCCCTAATCTCCTCCATCCTCCCCATCCTCCCTTGACCTCCTCCACGCTCCCCTGGCCTCCTCCATCCTCCCCTGACCCCTTTCATCCTCCCCAGCCTCCCCTGGCCTCCTCCATCCTCCCTAATCTCCTCCATCCTCCTCATCCTCCCCTGACCTCCTCCATCCTCCCCTGGCCTTCTTCATCCTCCCCTGGCCTCCTCCATCCTCCTCATCCTCCCCTGGCCTCCTCCATCCTCCTCATCCTCCCCTGGCCTCCTCCATCCTCCCTGGCCTCCTCCATCCTCCTTCAGGGGGCCAGGCAGGGGCACTTCTCTGCAGCTGCCCTGTCTTGGTGTCCTCTTCCCCCTCTTCTGCAGGTCTTACTGGGAACATCTATCTAAACAGTTCTCCACTGAGAAAATTTAAAATCTACAGCCTGGAGATGCAGAATAAATTCATACAGAGGTGGGTACCCAACCACTGGCTCTAGGTGCCTGATCACAGATGGGGAGACCAGAGACCAGCCAGCCAGACCTGTTTGTGTTCACACAAGAGGCAGAGACCCAGAACACTGAAGAAAGTGACCCCAAGTCTCCTAGTTGTCCAGGACAGAGTGGTCACTGCCCCCACTCCCCAGCCTTGGTCTGCTGTCTCATTACTGTGTTGTGGACCCCAAATGGGCCATTGGAGGGGACACTGGACTCAGCAGGGAGGAGACAGCCCTCCGAAGGCACAGCTGACATGCTGTCAAGGAGGGTGTAACCTGTCCACTGGACTGACTCTCCCTAGGAAACTTCCCAACATCTGGAAGCCCAGCTTTCTCCACGCTGAGGGCCCTGCATTCTTCCTTGCCCTCCTGAGAGTCGGCAGTCAACCCAAGGACACCTTCATGAGCCTGCGGGTGAGTGGTGTTCTTCCCGGCTGTGTCCCCAGCCAAGCTTCTGTCCCAGGATACCATCGTCACCCCACGGCCGCCTGGTGTTGACTCAGGGTGGGGAGGGAGGCCAAAGAAACGTGCCCAAGCTGCCTGCCACCCTGTGTCGTGGGGGGGGGGGGCGGCAGTGGGGACGTGGTGGGGCCCTGAGGTGGGTGCGCATGCAAGGTGAGTTGGAACCTAGTGCCTCCCTCCTGGGGGCCCGGAGCAGGAGCCAAGGCCGGGCGGGGGCAACAGCGCAGAGTCTCCAGGTCACTACCCCTCGAGGGCCGCAGCTGGGCCTGCGTTGCTGTCTGAGTGTGGCTGTGGCTGCAACCTGCATCGTGTGTGTGTGTGTGTGTGTGTCCTGCAACTCTGCTTCAATGTCTTCCAGGGCTGGACGAAAGGAGTGGTCTTCATCAACGGACAGAACCTGGGACGCTACTGGAACCTCGGGCCCCAGGAAACGCTTTACCTCCCGGGACCCTGGCTCAAGCCCGGGTTAAACGAGGTGACCTCCCGCTCTGCACCTCTCCCCGCCCCGGGCAGTGCTCACCCCACCCCGCCCAGCCTCGGCTGAGCGTGTGTCTCAGGGGCACCCCTGCCTCTCTGCAGATCATCGTGTTTGAGGAGTTCAAGTCTACCCTGCTGATCTACTTCAGCAACGTCTCCCAGCTGGGTAAGGGGCTTCCTCCCCATAAGCGGCTCCGGCAGCTTGCTGCCTCCCGAGGCATCTGCGCAAGCTGCCCAGGTCCCGATCACGCTGTACCCGCCCCAGCACCTCCCCTGCCAGCCTTTCCGAGGTTCTCACGGCCACGTCTGCTGTGTTTCCTGCTGCCGTGGCCCTTGGGCCCCTCTTGGCCGTCACAGGGTGGGGGACGTGCGGCCCAGCCAGGATGGCCCGAGCTGCCCCAGGGTGGGGTGGGGCCAAGGGAGACCATGCCCCTCCTCCTCAGGGTACTGAGACTGAGGTCAGACCGCGTGCCTCTCCCTCTCAGGGTACTAAGACTAAGGTCAGACTACCCGCCCCTCCTCCTCAGGATACTGAGAGCAATGTCATATGGCCGCCCCTCCTCCTTAGGGTACTGAGACTGAGGTCAGACCACCCGCCCCTCCTCAGGGTACGGGGACTGAGGTCAGACCAGCCAACCCTCCTCCTCAGGGTACTGAGACTGAGGTCAGACCACCCGCCCCTCCTTCACAGGGTACTGAGACTGAAGTTAGACCACCCGCCCCTTCTTCCCAGGGTACTGAGAGCAATGTCATATGGCCGCCCCTCCTCCTCAGGGTACTGAGACTGAGGTCAGACCGCCCGCCCTTCCTTCCCAGGGTACTGAGACTGAGGTCAGACCGCCCGCACCTCCTCCTCAGGGTACTGAGAGCAATTTCAGACCACCCACCCCTCCTCCTCAGGGTACTGAGACTGAGGTCAGACCGGCCGCCCCTCCTCCTCAGGATACTGAGAGCAATGTCATATGGCCGCCCCTCCTCCTCAGGGTACTGAGACTGAGGTCAGACCACCCGCCCCTCCTTCCCAGGATACTGAGAGCAATGTCAGACCGGCTGCCCCTCTTCCTCAGGGTACTGAGACTGAGGTCAGACCGGCTGTCCCTCCTCCTCAGGGTACTGAGACTGAGGTCAGAGCGCCCACTGCTCCCTCTCAGGGTACTGAGCTCAATGGCAGACGGCCTGTCCCTCCTCCTCAGGGTACTGAGACTGAGGTCAGACTGGCTGCCCCTCCTCCTCAGGGTACTGAGACTGAGGTCAGAGTGCCCACTCCTCCCTCTCAGGGTACTGAGAGCAATGTCAGACCGCCAACCCCTCCTCCTCAGGGTACTGAGACTGAGGTCAGAGCGCCCACTCCTCCCTCTCAGGGTACTGAGAGCAATGTCAGACCGGCCGCCCCTCCTCCTCAGCGTACTGAGCGCAATGGCAGACACCCTGCCCCTCCTCCTCAGGGTACTGAGACTGAGGTCAGACCACCCGCCCCTCCTCCTCAGGGTACTGAGAGCAATGTCATATGGCCACCCCTCCTCCTCAGGGTACTGAGACTGAGGTCAGACCACCCGCCCCTCCTCAGGGTACTGAGAGCAATGTCATATGGCTGCCCCTCCTCCTCAGGGTACTGAGACTGAGGTCAGACCGCCCGCCCCTCCTTCCCAGGGTACTGAGACTGAGGTTAGACCACCCGCCCCTTCTTCCCAGGGTACTGAGACCAATGTCATACAGCCGCCCCTCCTCTTCAGGGTACTGAGACTGAGTTCAGACCACCCGCCCCTCCTCCTCAGGGTACTGAGACTGAGGTCAGACCACCCGCCCCTCCTCCTCAGGGTACTGAGACTGAGGTCAGACCACCTGCCCCTCCTCCTCAGGGTACTGAGAGCAATGTCAGACCACCAACCCCTCCACCTCAGGGTACTGAGTGCAATGGCAGATGGCTGCTCCTCCTCCTCAGGGTACTGAGACTGAGATCAGACTGCCCGCCCCTCCTCCTCAGGGTACTGAGAGCAATGTCAGACCACCCACCCCTCCTCCTCAGGGTACTGAGACTGAGATCAGACTGCCCGCCCCTCCTCCTCAGGGTACTGAGAGCAATGTCAGACCACCCACCCCTCCTCCTCAGGGTACTGAGACTGAGGTCAGACCACCCGCCCCTCCTCCTCAGGGTACTGAGACTGAGGTCAGACCACCTGCCCCTCCTCCTCAGGGTACTGAGAGCAATGTCAGACCACCAACCCCTCCACCTCAGGGTACTGAGTGCAATGGCAGATGGCTGCTCCTCCTCCTCAGGGTACTGAGACTGAGGTCAGACCGGCCGCCCCTCCTCCTCAGGGTACTGAGAGCAATGTCAGACCGGCCGCCCCTCCTCCTCAGGGTACTGAGACTGAGGTCAGAGCGCCCACTCCTCCCTCTCAGGGTACTGAGAGCAATGTCAGACCGGCCGCCCCTCCTCCTCAGGGTACTGAGACTGAGGTCAGACCGGCTGCCCCTCCTCCTCAGGGTACTGAGACTGACGTTAACCGGGCCGTGGCTGAGCTGAGCCGTCTCAGAGCCCTGAGCGCCTGCCAGTCCCCAAGGCCCGCCCAGTGGCCGGGACCACTCTAGAGACTCTGTGAGGCCTGATCCTGCCTGGTCTGCAGTCTGCTTCCCCACCAACCGGCCCGTTCCTCCTTTGGCATAAGTCAGCTTCCCTGTTAGCGGAGCACAATAAACACAGCAAACTGACCAAAGCCAACCCTCTGTCATGCTTCTGTAATAAATGCTGCTGGTCCCTGAGGACAGTGGTGAAGAGATGCTCGGCGGACTTGACCCCACAAATGTGAATCTGGAACAACAGGTGTCTTCCTGAGAAATCAAATAAAATATGAACGCTAAGTGAGGGATTGGCAGGCAGTTCATATGTTTTATATTTTCAGTGTTAAGAAAGGGTTTTCCTTTAATTCCCCAAGTCTGTCTCCATACATCATTGCTTTTCCACACTCCTATGGAAACCTTGCTTCCTGGAGATTCAAGACTCCAGGTGGCCTGGTCCTGCGCCGCCCCCCCCAGCGCCCCTCTCTTCCCCCTGCCCCCCCTCCCACTCCACGCCCCTCCCCCGGCCCCTTACTCCCAGCGCCCCTGGATTCCTCTCCTGCTCCTGGTTCCCCTGGGGTGCACGCCCCCCTCTGAGCCACAGCGGGGAGCACCAGTGACATCCCCACACTCGGGTGGGGCAGCCTGCTGCCACAGCAAGAGCAGGCAGAGGGAAGGCCTGCCGATTCCCGTGCAGATGGGCCCTGGGCAAAGGGGGTCCCCACGAGGTGCGTGGGGACTGTGCGGCCGGCGGCTGAGGCGTTCCGAGCCACCGACCGAGTGGCCGCAGTCAGGCCAGGTGGGGGCTACACTTGCGCCCCAGTCGACCAGAAAGTCAGGGTCGCGAGCGCTCAGCCTGCACCCCGCGTGTCCAGGCAGCGGCCGGGCGCGGACCAGGCCTCCTGCCGCCCAAGGCGGTCGGGGGCGCTGCCCTCATCGCCCACGCTCTCGAGAAGTGCAGGCGTGAGAACCCAGCGAGATGGTCAGACGTGCTGCTCTCCCCACCGTGGGCCCCCCGGGGTGTGCAGCACAGACCCCCAGAGGGCCCGGGTGGGTGCTGGGCCACACCCCCAGAATGTGTGCGCCTACCAGGTCCTTGGGCGTTGCTGGACCGAGGCCGCCCCCCCAAGCCCCCCGCGTGCACGACCTCAGCCCGGGCAGCCCTCCTCCCGGCCTCGTGGCTGTGGGGTGGGCGCCCTGTGCCCCCCAGGCTGTCGGGCTGCACGCTTGGCGTCTGCTCGCCGGGTGCCAGGAGCACCCACACCTGGGGTGACAGCCGGCGTGGACACCACCATCGGCGTCGGGCCCGCTTCCCTCGTCACGGGCCCTTCCGGGCACAGTGGCTGCGCTCCGGCTGGCCGAGACCTCTCCCCATGCCTGGGACCTGCAGGAAGAGGCCTTCGGGGCCATCAGTGCTGTTTCCCCCTGATAACCGAGGGCAGCGCCTTACACGGAAAACTGGTAACTTGTGAACAAAACACATGAGCGGCCGTCCTCTGCCCGTGTGGTTCGGCGGGCGGCTTTCTTCGATTGTTGGGTCTTTGAGGTCCCTCTCAGCGTTAGGCGCGGAGGAGTCACTGCAGTGAGCGGAACGGAGTGGCGTCCAACATTCCCACCTGGATTGTGCCGAAAACCTCCCCAAGGGGACTGAACGCTCCCTGTATCTCCGGCGGGGACTGAACCCTCCTTGTATCTCAGGGGGCCTGGTTTCAGGGCCTCCGGGGCAGGCCTGGAGGCGGGCCCTGGCAGGGGACTGTGGCCTCCGCGCAGGTGCCGGCGTCTCCAGGGCGCGTTCACAGGGGGCTGCCAGCTCCAGCCCCTGCCAGAGGATCCCGGGGGGAGGGGGGACCCCTCTGCAACTTGAGAAGCTCAGGCGCTTTCTATCAGTAGGAGCCGTACCTTTAGCTTCCCGCTTTGAAACAAGTTTACCGACTCAGACGCAGACCGGAAATGGACTAGTGCTCATTTCCGCTGCCCGCCTGCGGGAAGAGAACGCTCATCAGCTTCAGGGCCGGCCGCAGGGCTCGGCGCGCATGACACCAGGGGCCTGCTGTCCTTCGGGGAGGGGGAGGCCTGGGTCTCCCCCAACCCCGGCCCGTGACGGCCCTTGCGTGTGCACATGGTTACAGCGGGCTCCCTGCCTCCCAAAGCCTCCCAAAAGCGCGCCCACGGCGCCCTGGGTGGAGCTGGGCTGAGAGTACGTGGCGTTCCGGGGACGGGGCTGGTGGTCCGTTTGTCCCCCAACCTTCGGAGCACCGCCCTCTGAAATCATGTTCATGTCTGTTCCCGGGGGTGAGCAGACGCAGCTCTGCGCAGAGCAGCAGAGGGCAGGGGGCGGACTCGCCGGGGACCCGGGACAGACCGCCCCGGCCTCCAGGAGCCGGATGTGTCTGGATTCCGTCACGGCCGTGTGCAAAGGGTCCCTCAGCTCAAAGTAGGGCGTTTCCTCATGTTATGCTGTTCCGAAACCCGTGGAAAGGAAGAGGGAACTGGGACCTTCTGGGAAGGAGGGATGACGTCCAACAACAGGCCCGGGTGTGCCCAGAGCCAGCAGAGCATCTGTTGCTGCTGCCCGTGAAGGCAGGGGCTCTTCACCCTAGGTGTGTGGCGGGTCACCCGCAGAGCCGACAGAACACACAGCCGCCCATGCTTTCACGGTAACTTGGACTTTACTCACCAGTGCGCCAGATGTAAATACCAAAACCCAAGAACCATCTCAGGCCCTAGGGCACAAGTCAGCCTTGGAATCATCTGGGGTGTTCTGATAGGCATGCAGCATCATGGAGGTGTGAAGTTTTTAAAAAATTGTAAATAACCGTTGCTTAATTCATTTAAAAACAGTAAACCCACTATCAGGTAGCTAGCTAGACAGATGCCAACTATCAGTGGACTCCTCCAGCCAGCAGCCTTGGAAGTCATCCAGAAGAGAGTAGACCGATCTCACAGGATTACTGTTTCTGGCCACCTCAGAGCCTGTTGGGGCTTCCCTGGTGGCTCAGATGATCAAGAACCCGCCTGCAATGCAGGAGACCCAAGTTCCATCCCTGGGTCGAGAAGATCCCTGGAGAGGGAAATGGCAACCCACTCCAGTATTCTTGCTGGGAGAATCCCATGGACGGAGGAGTATGACAGGCTACAGTCCTTGGGGTCCCAAAGAGTTGGATATGACTCAGCGATGAACATTTCCACTTCAGGGCCTGTTGCACTCTTTGGCCATAAACTCTGGTCATTGTCCCCGTGCCTTCAGGTGTGAAGCCTTTGTCTTTTTTCTGAGATACCGTGGAATACAGGTTGCCTCATAGTGAGGAAAGTCATGACTATCTGATCCAGCATTCTCATCCTGATAAAGGTCCTCTTGTAATCAAATTTCAGTGTTATGAGAGAAATTCCAAAGAGTTCCATCATGACATGAAAATGATGCCTCCTGCTATGAGCTCTCCTGGGCTGCAAAGGCCAGCATCACTTCACACACAGAGGACCTTCTCCCCACTCTGATTATTAATATCTTTGCCTAAGACATCACTGGGGCTTCACTGGTGGCTCAGTGGTAAAGAACCCATCTGCCAATGCAGGAGCCCTGAGTTCAATCCCTGGGTCGGGAAGATCCCCTGAAGAAGGAAATGGCGACCCACTCCAGTATTCTGGCCTGGAGAATCCCATGGACAGAGGAGCCTGGCAGGCTATGGTCTGTGGGGTCATAAAGAATCAGACACGACTGAGCAACCGAGCACACAGACATGCGGTAAATTACTGGGCTGGGGTCTTGCCTGTGAGACTCAGCGCCTGGAAAGGTGCCTGTTTCACCGGGGAAACAGCTCCAGTGGAGGTGGGCGGGCCCTCCGGGGTGTCACTGCGGTGGCGCCAGCCTTCACGGCGGGCTGACCTCCGGGCGGCTCCTGCCGAAGAGCAGACTAGCACACTCACCCAGCCCGGTGGACCGGCACCAGCGTCTTACCTGTCACCCGGGACTGGATGCTAAAGGCCTTGGCTGGCGCTTTGACAGAGCCAAGACACCCGGAAAGCCTTGGACGCTGGCTGCCTTGGGCAGTCCCCGGCCACCCTCGTTGGCCCTGGAGGTGCCTTGTAATGAGAGTACAGTAACTGTGGAACTCACTGCTCTGGAAAACAGGTAGGCAGGTGGTGCATACACACACGCGGGCGCACGTATACACACTCACACACGGGTAGGTAGACTGGTGCAGCCCCAGGGGGGACGATCAGTCTCAGGCGGTTGAGCAAACGAAGGCAGAGGATGGAAGGTGGGAGGGGGCTGGTGGGGACTGAGAAACGCTCCCTCCTCCAGTGTGTCTGGGTCGGACAGCCCCAGGCAGCCTCCACCAGCGTCCCAGGCGGTGACCCATCACGAGAACTCCTCGTCATGTCCACGCGTCCCAGACCAGACACCTGACTCTCGGCGGGATCACCACCCTGCGCATGTCAGGACAGGTGGGGAGAGCTGGCACAGTGGGTGAGCCCAGGGGCCTGGCAGTGCCCTGACCCGGGGGACTGGGTGGCCCGGAGGCTCCGTCCACCTCTCCTTGGAGGGCTGAGCACGGATGGCCTCCGCACGTCTGCTCGGTTCAGCTCAGCTGAGAGTCGGCTGAGCTTTTCCTGAGACAGTCACTTCTTCAAACGGGGAACCTCCGTATGTGGACGCGGAGCTGCTTCCGACCTGGGGCCCTGTAAGTACGGGGTGCTGCCAGGTTGGGCTGGGGTGCACACTGACCCCCTGGCTGAAGCCCCGGGGTGATCAGAGTTTGGGGGGTTGTGTAAATTTGCTACTTCCCTCTTGTGAGTTTGTTCCCTTTAACCCTTACTGTGCCTCCGTACTGAGGGGCCGCATGGTATGTGCTGCCGACCTCCACGCTGCTGGGCGGCAAGGCACGCAAGAAGGCACAGCCACGTGCAAAGGGTGCATGCCCGGGACAACGCACACCAGACACGCGGACTCACTCACGGGCTGGACATGCACACGCAGGTTTCCACTTGTGGAAACTCAAAGCGGGGACTTACAGTCTGATACAGAGAACCAGTGCAGGAATCCCCTGCGGGCCAGCGCGGCAGGGAGGCCACAGCCCCGGCCCACCCCTTGGGCCCCACCCCGTCTGACCCCCGGCCCGGGGATCCGCTCTTTCTCCACGGCTCGCTCCTTGGTTAGAGGCCCAGGCCCTCCCTGTGGCCCTTCCAAGTGGCCTCCCTTGGAGTGTGATCCACGCACTTCGTCTGTTGGGGTTCCTGACCTCTGGGCCGCTGGGCATTGCTTCCTCTTGCTTTTGAGTTTATTTCTCTACTTAGCTGCTGAACGTGGAGCCTGTCCTTGCTTATTCCCACTGCTTGGCTCAGCGGACAAGATTGGAGGATCTGTCCATTTGGCCTTTTGAAGCTAGAGCTCTATGAACGTTCCAGGAACAAAGCTAACACTTACACACGTACAATCCCTTATCCGTAATCTCTGCACCCACAAACACTAAAGCCTAAAGTGTCTTCTAAAATTATTTGGCAGCAAAGCTTGACCAGTGTGAGCAAATTTGGAAACAAAACCTCTAAGGCATTGACCTGACACATTTTAATCGTTTTTATTTACCCCTCTTTTTTTTTTTAAAAGAATCATCTTGTATTTTGGTTTTGGCTGTGCGGGGCCTTCGCTGCTGCCATGGCCTTTCTCTGGCTGCAGGGAGCAGAGCTAGGGTCTGCCCCTAGCTGTGGTGCACTGGCTTCTCTTGTTGCGAAGCATGGGTTCTAGGGTGCCTGGGCTCCAGAGCGTGGGCTTAGTTGTTGTAAGCATGTGGTGTCTTCCTGGACCAGGGAGCCAACCTGTGTCTCCTGCGCTGGCAGGCAGGTTCTCAGCCACACTTTCCTGGTTTACCCCTGTTTACTCCTGTTTACCCCTCTTACTGTGAAGGTCAGCTATTTCTGAGCAGAAGTGCTCCTGTATTTTCCACGAGTATCGCAGACTTGCTCTGTTAGAGTGTCCTATGACAGAGGCTATAAGGAAACCACTTCAAATTGATAAACAATGTATGCCCCCCAACACACACTTAACATTATTAACACGTAGTGGTAAACAACTGCTTGCTACCTGAAGCCTGGAAACAGGTAAGGATGGTTCTTACCACTTTTATTCAACATAGTACTGGGAACTCCCGCTACCACAATGGGATAAGAAGAATTAATAAAAGAGATTGGAAAGGAAAAAAGCTGTATTTGCAGATAACATGACTGTTTCTGTTTTAAAAGATCCTTTTCCCTCAATTTTCAGCTCTGTTTCTTCTATCCCAGATTCTTTTATTTATTTATTATTATTATTTTCTGGCCATGTGTCTTGTGGGACCTTAGTTTCCTGACCAGGGATCGTACCCAGGCCCTCGGCAGTGAAAGCGTCGAGTCCTAACCACTGGACCACCAGGGAATTCCTAACGTAACTGCTGCTTTGGAAAGTCCCGTGGAACTGGGTTTTCAAAACAACCGTGTAGAATTAATGAGAGAGAATACCAAGGTCACAGAATACCAGATCTAAAACAAGAAGCCCGGCTGCATTTCTCTATGCTAACAATGAACTTGCTGAAACTGAACTTGAAAATACCATTACCATTTAAAATAGCTCAAAAGAGGGGCTTCCCTGGGGGCTCAGTGCTAAAGAATCCACCTGCCAATGCAGGGGATACTGGTTCAGGCCCAGGTCAGGGAAGATCCCACATGCCCTGAAGCGACTATACCCGGGAGCCACGAGTCCTGAAGCCTGAGGACCCCAGAGCCCGTGGGCCACAATAAGAGAACCCACGGCAATGAGAAGCCTGTACGCCACAGCTGGAGAGCAGCCCCTTCGCGCTGCAACTAGAGAAAAGTCTGTGCAGCAACAAAGACCCAGCACCGCCAAAAGTAAATAAGTGATTTTAAAATAGCCTCCCCAAAAATGAAACACCGAAGTATACAGCTAAAAAGTATGCATAGGCTCTGTACGTTGAAAAAACACAAAATTCTGATCAAAAAAGTGAAAGTCGCTCAGTCATGTCTGACTCTTTTTGACCCCATGGACTATACAGTCCACCAAATTCTCCAGGCCAGAATACTGGAATCTTTTCAACCAGGGACTGAACCCAGGTCTCTCGCATTGCAGGCAGATTCATTAATGTCTGAGCTATGAAGTAAGTCCCCCCACCAAAGTGAGAGAAGACCCAAGTGAATACAGAAACACAGCATGTTCATAGATTTGAAGACTCAACACAGTGAAGATGCTAAATCTTCCTAAGGGAGGCGGAAGGTCTAATGCAATTCCCATCAAAATGTCAGCATGGCTTTTGGTAGAAATAGACAAGCTTTTTCTAAATTCATGGAAAGTCACAGATGCCAGAATAGTTTTAAAAGTCCTGATAAAAAAAAAAAAAGATTACAGTGCTGTGGCTGTAAAACCAAATTGATAAAGCAGTATAATCAAAGAAATGAAACATTGCGCTTCTGTGTTTAAGAAAGTCAAGGCAGCCCCTTGCATCCAACCTAAGAATGAGAGAGAGAGGGACATTGCACAAAATTCTCAGGGAGGTCGGGTCTCAAGGATGGACGTGTACCTGTAATGAGCAAGCCAAGAATAACAAACACACACAACGCTCCCTGAAAGCTCTAGTCTTGATTTCGATCTGGTGCCACGAGCTCTGCTCTTTCCAGTGGCAGAGGAAAAGCAAGGGCTTCAGGGAGAAAAGGCCAGAGGACTGTCTGATTTTCCAGTCCCTGAAAAGAGATTTTCATTCCGGGAGATCACATCCAGGTGTTCCAGACAGGGCTCAGCGCTCCTTTCTGCGTTCAAATCTCCACCCCGACCTGCCTTTCTGGTCTCAGGAGACGTCCCCACTGTCTACTCCGCTCGCCTGGGCCGCCAGCACAGGGACTGTCTGCCTCCTCTCTCTGAAGCACCTGCTTCATCAGTCAATTACCAGAAGTTCCCCATTTCACCCGGAAATTCTCCTAAAATCCCTTCATGTCCTCGCGGAGTGTAGGGACCAGGAGAACAGCTCGGGTGCTCCTCCTGGGATCCCCGGCTCCTCGATGACCTACTTCTCACCTCACCTCCGCTGTGCACCAGGCAGTCTCCTTAGAACTGATACCCGGCTTGACGGTCCGCCTGCAGCCTCCCGCAGGAGACGCCGAGGCGCCCCTGGTAGCCAGCAACGAGGCCCCCGCGGTGACCCGCGCTGCAGACACTGGATGCACTCCCCGTCCACCGGCGTCCCTCTGTGCCCCTCTCTGACTCTCCCGTCTGCTGCGGGGGGCTGGGGCCGCCTCCCCAGGGGCGCACGCCCGCGCCCCCGCGCCGGGTGTCCTCCTTGCTGAGGGGCTGCGGCACTGGACCTGGAGCCAAGGGGCGCGCTGACCGCCTGCCCCCCGCGGCCGCCCTCGGGTTCTCCTCGCGCCCTGCAGTCCCGGGTGCTGCTGGGGCTCAAGCTCAGGGCGATGACCCTAACCCCCCGGTTCCTTCCCGCAGCTGAGAGGCGTCTCCCGCTGTTCCCTCCGCCTCGTCCCGGAGTCGGGGGACCTGGGCGCCTCCCCTCGCGGGGATGGGCTCCCCGCCGCGCTCCAGGTGAAGGCCCCCCATCCCGCAGCCCAGGGGCCCTCCAGGCGCGGGTTCCCTGAGACCCCCCGCCGCTCCCCCTCCTCGACCCGGAGCCTCCGAGACCTCCCGCCGTCTGTCCGCTGTCAGCCTGGGGCCCTCGCCCGGGGCAGGCGGCCTCGCGGGCCCTCAGACTGCCCGGGGCGGCAGTCCCCCAGCGCGGCCTCTGCCCGGCCGGAGCCCGCCTCCGCGAGCACCCCCGGGAAGAAGGGCGGCCCCGTCCCCTCCTCCACGTCCCCGGGACCCCTCCCCGGTGCCCCTCTTGCCCAGTTCGTGGCCGCAGACCTCTAGGAGGCAAGGTCCACAGGCAGCCCTCTGCGCAGAATGAGGCTGGCGGCGGGACAGCCCCGGCGGCCCCGGTTCAGCACGGAGACCCGCTCCCGCCGCCCGGCAGCCCGGGGCCGCTCCGGGGTCCCTCCGGCGCCTCCCCCGCCTGCCCGGGTCACGGCGGTTTCCTTGTCCTTTCAGCCCCAGTCTCTCCTGGAGAAGAGTCCTCTGCGTCCTTTTCCTGCCACTTGTCTCATCGGGTTTTGCTCCTCCGGTGAAACAAAGAAATAACTTTATATTCGAACGCCGAAAGCTGCACCCGAACCCGCGCAGGTCTGCCTGAGCAGGGGGGAGGCGGCCCTTCTCCTTTCTGGGCTGAAACTGCAGCAGCGCCTGATTTCCGCCATGGAAGCTGCTGACGCCTGCTCTCCGGGCGGGTTCCCAAAAGCCTCGCTCTCGCCACCCCCACCTCTTCCTCTGGGCCCCCAACAGGTTTGACTGGTCGCACCTGACGCCCCGCCAGCTGAAGAACCGCTCGCGGGGGATTCAGACTGAGGAGCAAGCCGGGCGGAACCCCTACTTCACGCTGGAGGGCCACGAGTTCCTCATCCTCGGGGGCTCCGTCCACTACTTCCGAGTGCCCCGGGCCTCCTGGAGAGACCGGCTGCTCAAGCTGCGGGCCTGCGGCTTCAACACCGTCACCACGTGAGCGCGGCGCGGGGCCGCGGATGCGGGCCGAGCCTCCGGTGCGCGGTCCTGCGCGTGCTCAGGATGCCGCGGCCCGTCCGCGGGTGGGGTCACGGGGAGCGGGAAAGCGGCCAGGCTTCGCTCAGGAGCCTTCCCGGTAGGAGGCCCCGGGCCCTTTAGGAGAGCTGCTTTAGGACGGATGCTCAGAGTAGAATTCTAGGTAAAGGCTTGTTTTGTTTTTTTTTTAAACACCAAAAACATTTTGCCCTGGGGTATGGCTGATTAACACTGTTGCGCTAGTTTCGGTGAAGGGACTCGGCCATACCTACCCCCGTGTCCATTCTCCCCGAAACTCCCCTCCCGTCCAGGCTGTGACAGTCATCCGCGGGACAGTCAGCAGAGTCCCCTGGGCTGTACCGCAGGGCCCTGTTGGTTGTCCATTGTAAACGCAGCAGTCTGTTCGTGACCTTCCCAAAGTCCTTAACTATCCCTTCCCCTCTAAATGCATGTTGTTTAACAACAGTTTTTATGTCTGTGAAATGAGCACCTAGAGGAATGAGTGTGCCTGCTCAATGGCTCACTCGTGTCCGACTCTTGCGACCCTAATGGACTGTAGCCCATCGGGCGTCTCTGTCCATGGGATTCTCCAGGCAAGAATCCTGGAGTGGGTTGCCATTTCCTTCTCCAGGGGATCTTCCCGACCCAGGGAAGTTTGCCTCTTACAATTGCCTATGAGAAAAAGGCCTGTCGTAGTGCCGGCGCGTGTATGTCCCCAGTGGTGGTGTCATAAAGAAATGCAAGCGCGGCTTAGTCATCGTGATGTTTAACCTGATTGTGTGTCGAGAGGTGACATGGTTAAGGTGTACTGACGACGATGGGATTTCTGTGCATCTTCGTGGCCTTACGTGGTCCTGACAACTGTGGGTGTACGGTCCCTACCCTGAGGGTTCTGCCAGCTGGCTTCCAGGGTCAGTTTTGCCCAGAGACCTGCCACATCCCACGGGGAGCAAGGCTGCCTCCGAAGCGCTGGAGCAGAGGTTCCTGCCTGCAGGCACCTGGCTGGTGGGAAAAAAACCACGTCCCAAGTAAAAGCCATATTTGAAAGAGGAACAGTGGCGGTCCCTTCATAAGGGACCGTTTCCAGAAATGTCTTGAAGCTGAGAAAAGCAGGAGCTGATTATGGTGGGGTGACGGTGAGTCCAGAGTGAAAGTCCAGAACGGCCGTGCGGGAGCTCCAGGAACAGGTGCCGAGCGAGGGTCGCCGGCAGGGAGGCCCTCCCGTGGAGCGACCCTGCCCAGAGCCCAGAGCCCCCTCCCCCAGGACACGGGCACCGTGTTCCCCGCCCTGGGAAGAGGGGCCCGGGGAGGGGAGCGTCGTCGGTGGCCGTGGAGGGCCTGCTGGAGGGTCAAGCAGGCCCCAGGCTCCGCGGCCCTGCGGCCCCTCAGGACTGGAACCGGCTTGGGCAGCGGGGTTACCTGCCTGGAACTTCGCACCCCTTCCTGTGAGGTTTTGTTATCAAGTCCAAGTGCCCTTGGCAGGGTATTTCATCATTTTATGATGCAGAGTGTAGTTTTCTGGTTTTCTTGTCTCTTCAAAATGACAGTAACCTAAATTTATTTCCTATCTTATCTTCTTAAACATCATTACCCTCCAGCTAAAATCTTCTAGTTGTTGGAACAGGGACTAACCAAATGAGTTATTGTAAGTTATTTAGGTCAGGGATCCCTAAATAGCTATTCAACTTTATTTCTACTTATTTAATTAAAAACGTCTTTTCTTGGCCGTGCTCTGTGGCGTGCGGGATCTTACTGCCCAGCCAGACCTGACGCTGTGCCCCCAGCATCGGGAGCCCAGAGTCTTTACCAGTGGACCCCCAGTGCTAAACTTTATTTTTCTATTTCTTGATGATACGTATGTCACCAGCAATTCGAACGGTCTGTTGTTTTCATGGTCAGGCTGTGGGGTTTTGTTTGGTAACATCAAGAAAAAGTGAGGGCAGTCCCGAGAATCTAGGACTTACCATATGTAGGAGGAAAAAGTGGAAACATGGTAGCAGATACCCTGGGGCACGTAACTCAAGGTCTACATCGGTGACTGTATTCGTCACATTCATTCCAAAAGATTTCCACCTGCTTGCCCGCTCTGGTTAAGCCTCCGCCGGTCGTTCCGGATGATACTCATCCTGCATGGAAGTTTGGATGGAGCAGGGACCTCAGCGTGTCCCCATGCCACTGACCGGTCCCAGCTGGACCCAGAGCAGAGGCCCTTTGCAGCCGAGTGTCCCCGCCGCCCCCTTGTGGCAGAGCTAAGCATCGCACTCACTGAGGGGCCAGCGCTGCTCCGCACCAGCCTGACCTGCAGGGTGGGCTGGCGGCTGGGGGCAGTAAACTGATAACTGGCTCATCTTGTCTGCTGATACTTCAATCACAAAGCATTGCTGAGTTCTGCTGAGGTCTTTCTGCATCTACTGAAGGGATGATACAGTTTTTCTTCACTCTTCTGTTAGACCAGTATTGTTAGTCGCTCAGTCATGTCCAACTCTATGCAACCCCACGGACTGTAGCCCGCCCCAGGCTCCTCTGTCCATGGGCTTCTCCAGGCAAGAATACTGGAGTGGGCAGCCATTCCCTTCTCCAGGGATTTTCCCGACCCAGGGATCTAACCCAGATCTCCTGCAATGCAGCCAGATTCTTTAGCATCTGAGCCACCAGGGGACTGTGTTAAAGCAGTAAATTATATTGAAAAGTTTCCTGATATTTATCCCATCCATGGCTCTGGGATGAATTCTGCTTGGTTATGAGACATGCAGCTGTGGGCACCCACATGCAGATTGCTGAATTGGATTTGCTAGTGTTTTATTTCAGCGATGTACCTTTATGATGATAACTAAATGACTTAAAATTTTATTTCTGAGTGTCTTGCTCAGTTTATAAATCAACACTTGTGAGCTGACTTTATCTTCTTTTTCTATTCACTGAAAATATTTTGCAAAAGAAGTATTTTTACCTTGAATGTTTCTTAAAAGTCACTTGTAAAACTCTGTGACTACTATCTTTTGTGGTTGTGTGGTAAAGGTTTTAGGGACAGTATAACTCTCTTGAATATTTATTATTTAATTCATGCTTCTAAAGGGCTTTCCTCATACCTCAGCTGGTAAAGAATCCACCTGCAATGCAGGAGACCCCAGTTCGATTCCTGGGTTGGGAAGATCCCCTGGAGAAGGGATGGGCTACCCACTCCAGTATTCTTGGGCTTCCCTTGTGGCTCAGCTAGTAAAGAATCTGCAATGTGGGAGACCTGGGTTCAATCCCTGGGTTGGGCAGATCCCATGGAGAAGGGAACAGCTATCCACTCCTGTATTCTGGCCTGGAGAATTCTATGGATGGTACAGTCCATGGGGTGACCAAAGAGTTGGCCGGTACTGAACGACTTTCACTTTTCTATTCTAAAATGTTTCCTGTTTTATTCTATACTCTTGTTTCCTTTCCTTTCTTCTTTCAGATTGACTGGGACTTAAAAAATTCTTTCTTGGAAGTTATACATCATCCAGAGTTTTGGGGACTTTTTTTCCCCTGAATCTTGTGTAAACTTTAAGTCTTTTCAAAGAACTAACTTGTCGATTTATTAATCCTCTCTCTCTAAATCTCTAATTGAGCTGCATTTGGCTTGGGGTCACAGACTAAGAGATGTCGGTTTTGGAGTTTGTTGAGATTCGCTTTGTGTTTTACAGTCTCACCTTGTGTTTGTGGTTTTAGGTGCGTGTTCCACACAGTCAGCTACCGCGCTCTGTGTTTGAGATTCAGTCTTTCAACTGTGCTGTTCAAGTCTACATTCTTACCATTTTAATTTTTTTTTTTTTTTTTGCTGTTGTTGTCTTCCTCTTGTAGAGAAGTATTTTAACTCTTTCCACTGTGGCTGTGGGTGGACCCTTTCCCCCTCTGGTTCAGTAACCTTCTCTCCAAGGCTGTGTATTCAGAGCCCGCAATGCCGTGATCATCACATCTTCTTGAGGCTTCATTCCTTTTGTTACTACTTGATGCCTCTCTACATCTATTTGTGAGGGGGTTTTCTTTGCCTTAAAATCCATTTGCCTGCTATTTAAGACTGCTAGACTAATTCTTTCTCATGTATATCTTTTCCCATATTTCTGTTTCAACTTTTTTTTAGAAATTTTCTTTAAAGTAAATCACTTGTAAGCATCGTTTAGCAAAACTTTTTCATTCTATTCTCTCAGTGTCTAGGTATAAACTTTTCCAGGCATATTTAGTCTTGAGCAAACCAATTTTTCATTCCTTCTCACAACAGGAGATCTTGAAATATAGTCGGTTCTGCCATCTCTTCAGTTCAGTCCTTGGAGGACCTTCTCCGTGGAGGACCCCCTCTTTTGCCGTTAGCCCCACCCGCCATAGAGCTGCCGAGCAGACGACTCACAAACTGCAGAACAATTGTGCATGTGAAAGTCGCTCAGTCTATCCAACTCTTTGTGACCCCATGGACTGTACAGTCCATGGAATTCTCCAGGCCAGAATACTGGAGTGGGTAGCCGTTCCCTTCTCCAGGGCACCTTCCCAATCCAGGGATGGAACCCAGGTCTCCCACATTGTAGGCGGATTCTTCACCAGCTGAGCCACCAGGGAAGCCCAATTATACCAAAGAAATTCTCACACTGTTAAGAAAGTTCTAGGGCCCACAGCAGACTTCCCAACCTGGGGAATCTGGCGAAGGGACTGAGACTCCCCAGGGAATTTGACTTTGGAGGCCAGTGGGATTTGATTACAGAATTTCCACAGGACAGGCAAACAGACTCTCAGAGGGCACGAACAAAGCCTTGTGCCCACCAGGACCCAGGAGAAAGGAGCAGTGACCCCACAGGAGACGGAGCCAGACTTGCCCATGAGTGTCCATGAGGCTCCGGCCTCAGGCCAAACAACAGGGAAGGAACACAGCCTCGCCCATCAACAGAAGATTGGACTAAAAATTTACTGAGCATGGCCCCGCCCATCAAAACAAGACCCAGTTTCCCCCTCAGTCAGTCTCTCCCATCAGGAAGCTTCCAGAAGCTTCTTATTCTTACCCATCAGAGGGCAAACAGAAAGAAAACCACAATCACAGAAGACTAACCAAACTGATCACATGGACCACAGCCTTGTCTAACTCAATGAAACTATGAGCCATGCCATGTAGGGGCACCCAAGTCAGCCGGGTAATGATGGAGCTCAGTTCAGTCACTCAGTCATGTCCGACTCTTTGTGACCCCAGGCTCTGCAGCACACCAGGCCTCCCTGTCCATCACCAACTCCCGGAGTTTACACAAACCCATGTCCATCGAGTCAGTGATGCCATCCAACCATCTCATCCTCTGTCGTCCCCTTCTCCTCCCACCTTCAATCTTTCCCAGCATCAGAGTCTTTTCCAATGAGTCAGTTCTTCTCATCAGATGGCCAAAGTATTAGAGTTTCAGCTTCAGCATCAGTCCTTCCAATGAATATTCAGGACTGATTTCCTTTAGGATGAACTGGTTGGATCTCCTTGCAGTCCAAGGGACTCTCAAGAGTCTTCTCCAACACCACAGTTCAAAAGCATCAATTCTTTGGCGCTCAGCTTTCTTTATAGTCCAACTCTCACATCCACACATGACTACTGGAAAAACCATAGCTTTGACTAGATGGACCTTTGTTGGCAAAATAATGTCTCTGCTTTTTAATATGCTATCTAGGTTGGTCACAACTTTTCTTCCCAGGAGCAAGAGTCTTTTAATTTCATGGCTGCAATCACCATCTGCACTGATTTTGGAGCTCCCCAAAATAAAGTCTGTCAGTGTTTCCATTGTTTCACCATCTATTTGCCAGGAGGTGGTGGGACCAGATGCCATGATCTTAGTTTTCTGAATGTTGAATTTTAAGACAACTTTTTCACTCTCCTCTTTCACTTTCATCAAGAGGCTTGTTAGTTCCTCATTTTCAGCCATAAGGGTGATATCATCTGCATATCTTAGGTTATTGATATTTCTCCAAGCAATATTGATTCCAGCTTGTGCTTTATCTAGCCCAGCATTTCTCATGATGTACTCTGCATGTAAGTTAAATAAGCAGGGTGACAATATACAGCCTTGACATACTCCTTTTCCTATTTGGAACCAGTCTGTTGTTCCATGTCCAGTTCTAACTGTTGCTTCCTGACCTGCATACAGATTTCTCAGGAGGCAGGTCAGGTGGTCTGGTATTTCCATCTCTCTAAGGATTTTCCACAATTTGTTGTGATCCACACAATCAAAGACTTTGGCATAATCAATAAAGCAGAAGTAGATGTTTTTCTGGAACTCTCTTGCTTTTTCAATGATCCAACGCATGTTGGCAATTTGATCTCTGGTTCCTCTGCCTTTTCTTAATCCAGCTTGAACATCTGGAAGTTCACAGTTCACCTAATATTGAAGCCCCGCTTGGAGAATTTTGAGCATTACTTTGCTTGTGTGTGAGATGAATGCAATTGTGTGGTAGTTTGAGATTCTTTGGCATTGCCTTTCTTTGGGATTGGAATGAAAACTGACCTTCTCCAATCCCGTGGCCTCTGCTGAGCTTTCCAAATTTGTTGGCATATTGAGTGCAGCACTTTCACAGCATCATCTTTTAGGATTTGAAAAAACTCAGCTGGAATCCCATCACCTCCACTAGCTTTGTTCATAGTGATGATTCCTAAGGCTCATTTGACTTTGCACTCCAGGATGCCTGGCTCTAGATGAGTGATCACACCATCGTGGTTATCTGTGTCATGAAGATCTTCTTTGTATAGTTCTTCTGTGTATTCTTGCCACCTCTTCTTAATATCTTCTGCTTCTGTTAGGTCCATACCATTTTTGTCCTTTATTGTGCCCATCATTGAGTGAAATATTCCCTTGGTATCTCTAATTTTCTTGAAGAGATCTCTAGTCTTTCCCATTTTGTTGTTTTCCTCTCTTTCTTTGCATTGATCACTGAGGAAGGCTCTCTTATCTCTCCTTGCTATTCTTTCAAACTCTGCATTCAAATGGGTATAACCTTCCTTTTCTCCTTTGCCTTTTGCTTCTCTTATTTTCACAGCTACTTGTAAGGCCTCCTCAGAGAACCATTTTTCCTTTTTGCATTTCTTTTTCTTGGGAATGGTCTTGATCACTGCCTCCTGTACAATGTCACGAACCTCCATCCGTAGTTCTTCAGGGACTCTGTCTATTAGATCTAATCCCTTGAATCTATTTGTCATTTCCACTCTATAATCGTAAAGGATTTGATTTAGGTCATACCTGAATGGTCTAGTGGTTTTCCCTACCTTCTTCAATTTAAGTCTGAATTTGGCAAAAAGAGTTCGTGATCTGAGCCATAGTCAGCTCCCAGTCTTGTATTTGCTGACTGTATAGAGCTTCTCCATCTTTGGCTGCAAAGAATATAATCAATCTGATTTTGGTATTGACCATCTGGTGATGTTCATGTGTAGAGTCTTCTGTGTTGTTGGAAGAGGGTGTTTGCTATGACAAGTGTGTTCTCTTGGCAAAACTGTTAGTTTTTGACCTTCGTTTTGTACTCCAAGGCCAAATTTGCCTGTTACTCCAGGTGTTTCTTGACTTCCCACTTTGCATTCCAGTCCCCTATAATGAGAAGGATATCTTTTTTGGGTGTTAGTTCTAGAAGGTCTTGTAGGTCTTCATAGAACCATTCAACTTCGGCTTCTTCAGCATTACTGGTTGGGGCATAGACTTGGATTACCGTGATATTGAATGGCTTGCCTTGGAAATGAACAGAGATCATTTTGTCATTTTTGAGATTGCATCCAAGTACTGCATTTCAGACTCTTTGTTGACTATGATGGCTACTCCATTTCTTCTGAAGGATTCTTGCCCACTCTAGTAGATATAATGGTTATCTGAGTTAAACTTATCCATTCCAGTCCATCTTAGTTCATTGATTCCTAAAATGTCTATGTTCACTCTTACCATCTTATGTTTGATCACTTTCAATTTGCTTTGATCATGGACCTAACATTCCAGGTTCCTATGCAATATTGCTCTTTACAGCATTGGACTTTACTTCCATCACCAGTCACATCCACAACTGGGTGTTGTTTTTGCTTTGGCTCCATCTCTTCATTCCTCATGGAGCTATTTCTCCACTGATCTCCAGTAGCATATTGGGCACCTCCAGACTTGGGGAGTTCATCTTTCAGTGTCATATCTTTTTGCCTTTTCATACAGTTCATGGCGTTCTCAAGGCAAGAATACGGAAGTGGTTTGCCATTCCCTTCTCCAGTGGACCATGTTTTGTCAGGACTCTCCACCATGGCCCATCTTTCTTGGGTGGCCCTACATGGCATGGCTCACAGTTTCATTGACTTGGACAAGGCTGTGGTCCATGTGATCAGTTTGGTTAGTTTTCTGTGATTGTGGTTTTCATTCTGTCTGCCCTCTGATGGAGGAGGATAAGAGGGTCATGGAAGCTTCCTGATGGGGGAGACTGACTGAGGGGGAAACTGGGTCTTGTTCTGATGGGCAGGGCCATGCTCAGCAAATCTTAAATCCAATTTTCTGTTGATGGCTGGGGCTGTTTCCCTCCCTGCTCTTTACCTGAGGCCAAATATGGTGGAGGTAATGAGGATAATGAGGACCTCCTTCAAAAGGTTCCACGCATGCACTGCTATACTGAGCATCCCCAACCCTGCAGCAGGCCACTGCCGACCCACGCCTCTGAGGGAGACTCCTGGACACTCCCGGGCAAGTCTGGGTCAGTCTCTTGTGGGCTCACTGCCCCTTTCTCCTGCGTCCTGGTGCACAAGGTTCTGTGTGTGCCTCCAGGAGCCTGTTTCCCAGTCCTCTGGCTTCTGGCGGCTCTGTGGTGGGGTTAATGGTGACCTCCTCCATGAGGGCCCATGGCACACCCAGGTCTACTGCACCCAGAGCCCCTGCCCCTGCGGCAGGCCACTGCTGACCCGGAACTCTGCAGGAGACCCTCAAACACAGTTCTGGCTCGGTCTCTGCGGGGTCTCTGGGTCCTGTTGTGCAGAAGGTTTGAGCCTTCCGAGCGTCTCTGGCGGGATGGGGTTTGATTCTAAATGCACATTTGCCCCTCCTACCGTCTTGCTGGGGCTTCTCCTTTGCCCTTGGAAGTGGGGTATCTTTTTTTGGTGGGATCCAACCTTCTCCTGTTGACAGCTGTTTGGCAGCGAGCTGTAATTTTGGAGTTCTCGCAGGAGACGATGAGCGCACGTCCTTCTGCTCCGCCGTCTTGGGGAAGGAAGATGGCGAGTTCTGAGAAAGCACTGGAGAAGGGAAAGGCGCCCACTCCAGCGTTCTTGCCTTGAGAGCCCCGGGAACAGCACGAATGGCCGTAACACAGCGGTGCTGTTGTTTTAGTCGCTGGTTGTGTCCGATTCCTGTGTCCATCTCTCCGTATGGACTGGGGCCCCGCCAGGCTCCTCTGTCCATGGGCTTCTCCAGGCAAGATCACTGGAGTGGGCTGCCATTCCCTTCCCCAGGGGATCTTCCTGACCCGGAGACTGAGCCTGCATTTCCTGTACTTGAGGGCCACTCTTTACCGCTGAGCCACTCGGGAAGCCCCAAAGCAACACATGCACTCCTGAAAGCCTGCACTCTGCAGACCCGTCGGGGAGCGGGAGCCGTCGGGCTGAGGAGAGACTTGAGCTGAGGGCACAGAGCTAGAAGCTGTGCTGCTGACACACAGGAAGCACCTCCCCCAGGGCACACAGCGTGTGACAAACATGCTACGTGTGTCTCGGCCCTTCAGCCTCAGCCCCAGGGGAAGGCCCTGACAGGGTGCTTCCTGCAAAGGCTAAACGTGGTGCCTTCTTTTATCTCTGTTAGCCTCATAGAAACCCGCCTCTGTTGTTATTTTGATTAATGTTTAGCAATATTTGGTAGGTATATATAGACACTTATGGTTTTTACCTTTTCTTTGAATTTTCTAATGGATATGACAAACGATAGGGTGGTGAGTGGGATAATTTATGGATAAATTCAAGGAGTTTAGAATCATAGGATTTTGGCAGCTTAGAACACAAGTGGATAACAGAGAAAGGACCTACTGAAAATAACCACTGTGTGTGTGTGTGACAAGGTTTACGTACCAGTGGGAACTTCAGCTTTTTCCACAATAGAGCTCCCTCAGGGCTTGGGACTGACCTGGCAGTTTGGAGGAAAGAAATAAAAGCATGCTCTTTGTACTTCCCTCTTCCCTGCCACAGCTACGTCCCGTGGAACCTCCACGAGCCGCAGAGAGGCACATTCGACTTCTCTGGGAACCTGGACCTGGAGTAGGTTCTGTGACCCGGCTGGGCGGGGCCGGGGGCCTGAGGGGCGGGGATCCACGGGGCATCCCGGGCAGAGGGGGCCGCGGGGGGAGCCTGTGCCGGGCCCCACGCCCTCTGTCATGACCCCACCACCCCTGGGCAGGGCCTGCCCCCTGAGCCCAGCCCGAGGCCTCTCCCCAGGTGCCCAGCTCTGCAGGGTGGTCCCCGCTGGGCTGGGGGCCTCGGGTCAGGCCCTCGGTCAGGACTCTGTGCCCCGGGCGAGGCTCTTTCTTCTCCTCGTGCCCCAGAGCGGCCGCGCCGATGTCTCAGGCTGGGGGCTCGGCGGTGATCCCGGGAGGGTGGGTGTCCTGCCCTCAGCATCCCCAGCTCCCCCCGGGGAGGGCCGGGCCGGCGAGAGGAGGGGGCGCTGAGCTCCAAGCCCTGAGACTTGGTGACCCCGACCCCCAGGGCCTTCATCCTGCTGGCGGAGGAGGTGGGGCTGTGGGTGATCCTGCGTCCAGGCCCCTACATCTGCAGCGAGATGGACCTCGGGGGCCTGCCCAGGTGAGCGGGGCCGGCCTGGAGCTGTGGCCTTGGTGGAGCTCTGCTGACCCTTTGGTCCAGTCCGAGGACAATGGCGCCTGTTTTGGGTCTCATTGTCGTCACAGCAACGCAGGTGGTGATGCTCTTTTGTTATCCCTGGAGCTGGCGGGATCCTCGTGGGTCCACGCTTCCCCCGGTGGACAGTCTGCCTCCTGGTCAGTGGAGGCTTTGCCCTCTGGGACAGGCGTGTCTGCAGTCTGGCTCAGGAGCTGGACCCACACCCTGCAGGTGTCCTGGGGCTGCTTCCTTCCTGCGGTTGGCTCCTCTCTGTCGAGCTCCTAGGCCTCAGAGGAGAGCTAGCTCTGTCCCTAAGCCTGTGCTCTGCTGACAGCACAGGCTTTTCATAAATTGACAAAGAAGGCAGCAGAGTGTTCACAGATGCTCACAATGCCTGTCCTTAGGACACAGGCGTGCGGCCCCTCCTGAACGGGCCGGAAAGCTCCTGGGGCCCTGGACGTGAGGGTGGACCTGGGACCCCCTCCTGCCTGCTGAGCCTGCCCCCCCACACCCCAGCTGGTTACTGCAGGACCCCACGTCGCAGCTGAGGACCACCAACCGCAGCTTTGTGAACGCCGTGAACAAGTACTTCGACCATCTGATCCCCAGGGTGGCTCCGCTCCAGGTGAAGACAGATGGCTGCGTCCCGTGATCCTCTGCTGCAGGACCGCGGCCGTCCCGGCTAGTGTCCGCGGAGAAGGGAGCTGACAGGCCGCAGCGGGAACTCCAGACTCCCGCCCGGCGGTGCCCTTTCTAGGGTTTCCGGGGTGTGGGGGTGGCGTGCCAGAGTCCCGCCTTGTGTTCGCAGAACTGCCTACGAGGGCAGGAACTCCAGACCCCCGCCCCGCGGCGCCTTTTCTAGGGCTTCTAGGCAGGGGAGGAGGCGGGGCGAGCCAGTGTCCCGGCTCCAGCTCAGGAGTTGAGCTGTGCCCCTCAATGGGGCGGCTGGGGGTCGCCCGGCAGAGCTGCAAGGGCTGGAGCGGGGCGGCCGCCACTCTGCCCGCGGTGGGCTGGGCTTCAGGGAGCAGAGGCTCAGAGTGGACGGCGGTGAGATCACCTTCAACCTTGAAGGCGGTGTGCTGGCACGTCCGGGGGCCGTCGATGGCTCAGCAGCCGACGGGGAGCTCTGAGGAGTGGGTGCAAGGGAGAAACAGACGCTGAGAGTGCGGCCTGGCCGATCCTGGCCGGGGGGAGGGGGGCTTGCGGGTGGAGCCATGGTGGTTTCCATGGTGATGGGAGTCAGCGGGTCTGGCGGGGGAGGATGGGGCGCAGGAGGGGAGGGGCCAGCGCGGAGCCCCGCCTCCCGAGCAGGTGGACCGCGGAGGCGCCCCTGAGACAGGAGACAGAGGACGCCTGCGGGCTGCGGTTTGGGGCCGGTGACTGAGCGGCTCCCGGACCGGGCTCGGGGGCCTCACCAGCCGGCCTGCCGTCCCGTCCCAGTACCGCAGGGGAGGCCCCATCATCGCGGTGCAGGTGGAGAACGAGTACGGCTCCTTCTACAAGGACAAGGCCTACATGCCCTACCTGCTGCAGGTGAGCCGACTGCCGTCCTCCGGTCCGGGTGCCCACTGTCCGGGCCCCGGGGCTTCGGTCCAGCGTCCGTGTGAATCTGCACGTGTGTGACCGCACGCGGTCAGGGCGCCCAGGGAGGCCGGGGCGGCACTGGCGTGGGGTGAATGTGCGGCTCCTTGCCCGCCGTCTCTGGCTCACGGTTCCCGTCGGAGCCGGGGGTGGGGGGGCGATGGGGGTCACCCTCTCTTGCGCAGTCTTTGCCGTCTGGGGGGTATCTCAGGTCGGGGGGCATCTCAGGTCGGGGGTCACCCGTGGTCCTGGTGCTCTTCCCCGGGGTGAGGCTCCGGGCCCCCAGCCTGTAGGAAGCAACCTGGCCGTGAGTGGAAGGCGGGGTCCCACGTGTCTTGCCCACCTCAGGCTGGCGCAGTGGGGGAGCCCCTGCAGCCAATGTTGCCCCCCGGCCCCCCACTTCCTTCTCATTCAGTGAGATTCTGATTCCTGGATCTGTAGACTGTGCCCGTCGACTCGCTGTGGGTCCCAGGCTGGCTCGGTGAGCCCAGGACGCACAGACGGGGTCCTAGGCCGGGGCATCTGTCTGCTCCGTGTTCCCGTGTGGCTTCCAGATGGGACCCCCCGCCCCACCTCCCCGGGAGGGTGGGCGTCCCTCAGTCCAGACAGGACCCGGGTTTGCGACGCTCACCTCTCTCGGGCCCCACAGCCCTGCCCTTCCCAAGGCTCCCCTGTCCCTCTGTCAGTCTACCTGGGTCTGCATGTCTAGTGATCACTCACTTCCTGTCTGCCCCTCCCACTGTCAGCCACCTGTCCATCATCTGTCTGTGTGTCTGTTGTCTTTCTACCTGTATGTCAGCTATCTATAAATCTATCATTTACCTCTTATCTATCTACCTGTATATCATCTGTCTATACATCTATCATTTATCTATTATCTATCAGTCCATCTATGTATCTCTCATCCATGTATCTATCTCTCCACATCTCTCTGATTCTCCCTGGATGTAGGAACCCCTATTCCCTGGTGGACTCAGCTCTGACCTCTTCATTTGAGCCACAGCTACAGGGTAGCCGGGCTCACCCCCTCCATGTGCCCACCCCTGGGAAGACCGCAGGCTGGCCGGAGCACCCAGGCCCCAGCTGCGGAGCGGTCCTGGGCAGAATGTTGACGCGGGCCGTCCTGTCTAGCACCCATGCTGCTGTCTGAGCCCTGGCATATTTGTCTCCTGCTTTCCTTGTATTTCCCTCTTTCAAGGAAAACAAGGGGGTGATTTCATCCTGTCCAACTCTCTCCACAGGCTCTGCTGCAGAGGGGCATTGGAGGGCTGCTCCTGACCGCAGACAGCACAGAGGAAGTGACAAGAGGACACACAAAGGGGGGTAGGAACTCAGACTTGTTTTAGGGGAGAGGGGAGGCTGTGGCAAGACCTCTGACTCCTGAAGGAGCCTCAGCAGGGCCAAGCGCACACCACACCTGACCCCAAGGGCCCGGACGTCGGGCCGCGGGTGATGTCGCCCTGGTGAGGACTCGGGGTCAGGGGTGGACCCGGGCGTGATGTCCCCTGGTGAGGAGTCGGGGTCAGGACTGGACTCGGGCGTGATGTCCCCTGGTGAGGACTCGGGGTCAGACGTGGACTCAGGCGTGATGTCGCCCTGGTGAGGACTTGGGGTCAGGGCTGGACCCGGGCATGATGTCATCTGGTGAGGACTCGGGGTCAGGGCTGGATCCAGGCGTGATGTCCCCTGGAGAGGACTCGGGGTCAAACGTGGACTCAGGCATGATGTCCCCTGGTGAGGACTCGGTGTCAGGCCTGGACCTGGGCGTGATGTCCCCTGGAGAGGACTCGGGGTCAGACGTGAACTCAGGCGTGATGTTCCCTGGTGAGGAGTCGGGGTCAGGGCTGGACCCGGCATGATGTCCCCTGGTGAGGACTCGGGGTCAGACATGAACCCAGGCGTGATGTCCCCTGGTGAGGACTCGGGGTCAGACGGGGACTCAGGCGTGATGTTCCCCTTATGAGGACTCGGGGTCAGGCGTGGACCTGGGCATGATGTCCCCTGGTGAGGACTCGGGGTCAGGGGTGGACCTGGGCGTGATGTCCCCTGGTGAGGACTCGGGGTCAGGGGTGGACCTGGGCGTGATGTCCCCTGGTGAGGATTCGGGGTCAGAGGTGGACCCGGGTGTGATGTCACCCTGGTGAGGACTCAGGGTCAGGCGTGGACCCGGGGATGATGTCCCCTGGTGAGGACTTGGGGTCAGGGGTGGACCTGGGCGTGATGTCCCCTCGTGAGGACTCGGGGTCAGGGGTGGACCTGGGAGTGATGTCCCCTGGAGAGGACTCGGGGTCAGACGTGGATTCAGGCATGATGTCCCCTGGTGAGGACTTGGGGTCAGGGCTGGACCCGGGCATGATGTTGCCCTGGTGAGGACTCGGGGTCAGGGCTGGAATCGCGCGTGGTGTCCCCTGGAGAGGACTCGGCGTCAGAGGTGGACCCGGGTGTGATGTCCCCTGGTGAGGACTCGGGGCCAGGGGTGGACCCAGGCTTGATGTCCCCTGGAGAGGACTCGGGGTCAGACGTGGGCTCAGGCGTGATGTCCCCTGGTGAGGACTCGGGGTCAGGGCTGGAATCAGGTGTGATGTCCCCTGGTGAGGACTCGGGGTCAGGGGTGGACCCAGACGTGATGTCCCCTGGTGAGGACTCGGGGTCAGGGCTGGAATCGGGCGTGATGTCCCCTGGAGAGGACTCGGCGTCAGACGTGGACTTGAGCGTGATGTCCCTGGTGAGGACTCAGGGTCAGGGGTGGACCCAGACGTGATGTCCCCTGGTGAGGACTCGGGGTCAGACGTGGACTCAGGCATGATGTCCCCTGGTGAGGACTTGGGGTCAGGGCTGGACCCGGGCATGATGTTGCCCTGGTGAGGACTCGGGGTCAGGGCTGGAATCGTGCGTGATGTCCCCTGGAGAGGACTCGGCGTCAGAGGTGGACCCGGGTGTGATGTCCCCTGGTGAGGACTCGGGGCCAGGGGTGGACCCAGGCGTGATGTCCCCTGGAGAGGACTCGGGGTCAGACGTGGGCTCAGGCGTGATGTCCCCTGGTGAGGACTCGGGGTCAGGGCTGGAATCGGGCGTGATGTCCCCTGGAGAGGACTCGGGGTCAGACGTGGACTCAGGTGTGATGTCCCCTGGTGAGGACTCGGGGTCAGGGGTGGACCCAGACGTGATGTCCCCTGGTGAGGACTCGGGGTCAGGGCTGGAATCGGGCGTGATGTCCCCTGGAGAGGACTCGGCGTCAGAGGTGGACCCGGGTGTGATGTCCCCTGGTGAGGACTCGGGGTCAGGGGTGGACCCAGGCGTGATGTCCGCTGGAGAGGACTCGGGGTCAGACGTGGACTCAGGCATGATGTCCCTTGGTGAGGACTTGGGGTCAGGGCTGGACCCGGGCATGATGTTGCCCTTGTGAGGACTCGGGGTCAGGGGTGGACCTGGGCGCGATGTCCCCTGGTGAGGACTTGGGGTCAGGGGTGGACCTGGGCGTGATGTCCCCTGGTGAGGACTTGGGGTCAGGGGTGGACCCGGGTGTGATGCCCCCTGGTGAGGACTCGGGGTCAGGGGTGGACCCGGGTGTGATGTCCCCTGGTGAGGACTCAGGGTCAGACGTGGACTTGAGCGTGATGTCCCCTGGTGAGGACTCGGGGTGAGACGTGGACTCAGGCGTGATGCCCCCTGGTGAGGACTCGGGGTCAGGCGTGGACTTGAGCGTGATGTCCGCTGGAGAGGACTCGAGGTCAGGGGTGGACCCGGGTGTGATGTCCCCTGGTGAGGACTCGGGGTCAAACGTGGACTTGAGCGTGATGTTGCCCTTGTGAGGACTCGGGGTCAAGGGTGGACCCGGGCGTGATGTCCCCTGGTGAGGACTCAGGGTCAGACGTGGACTTGAGCGTGATGTCCCCTGGTGAGGACTCGGGGTCAGGGGTGGACCCGGGCGTGATGTCACCCTGGTGAGGACTTGGGGTCAGGGGTGGACCCGGGTGTGATGTCCCCTGGTGAGGACTCGGGGTCAGGGCTGGACCCGGGCATGATGTTGCCCTTGTAAGGACTCGGGGTCAGGGGTGGACCTGGGTGTGATGTCCCCTGGTGAGGACTCAGGGTCAGACGTGGACTTGAGCGTGATGTCCCCTGGTGAGGACTCGGGGTCAGGGGTGGACCCGGGCGTGATGTCACCCTGGTGAGGACTTGGGGTCAGGGGTGGACCCGGGTGTGATGTCCCCTGGTGAGGACTCGGGGTCAGGGCTGGACCCGGGCATGATGTTGCCCTTGTAAGGACTCGGGGTCAGGGGTGGACCTGGGCGTGATGTCCCCTGGTGAGGACTCAGGGTCAGACGTGGACTTGAGCGTGATGTCCCCTGGTGAGGACTCGGGGTCAGGGGTGGACCCGGGCGTGATGTCCCCTGGTGAGGACTCGGGGTCAGACGTGGACTCAGGCGTGATGTCCCCTGGTGAGGACTTGGGGTCAGGGGTGGACCTGGGCGTGATGTCCCCTGGTGAGGACTTGGGGTCAGGGGTGGACCTGGGTGTGATGTCCCCTGGTGAGGACTCGGGGTCAGACGTGGACTTGAGCGTGATGCCCCCTGGAGAGGACTCGGGGTCAGGCGTGGACTTGAGCGTGATGCCCCCTGGAGAGGACTCGAGGTCAGGCGTGGACTTGAGCGTGATGTCCGCTGGAGAGGACTCGGGGTCAGGGGTGGACCCGGGCGTGATGCCCCCTGGTGAGGACTCAGGGTCAGACGTGGACTTGAGCGTGATGTCCCCTGGTGAGGACTCGGGGTCAGACGTGGACTCAGGCGTGATGTCCCCTGGTGAGGACTCGGGGTCAGACGTGGACTCAGGCGTGATGTCCCCTGGTGAGGACTCGGGGTCAGGCGTGGACCCGGGTGTGATGTCCCCTGGTGAGGACTCGGGGTCAGGCGTGGACCCGGGTGTGATGTCCCCTGGTGAGGACTCAGGGTCAGACGTGGACTCAGGCGTGATGTCCCCTGGTGAGAACTCGGGGTCAGGGGTGGACCCGGGTGTGATGTCCCCTGGTGAGGACTCGGCGTCAGAGGTGGACCCGGGTGTGATGTCCCCTGGTGAGGACTCGGGGTCAGGGGTGGACCCAGGCGTGATGTCCGCTGGAGAGGACTCGGGGTCAGACGTGGACTCAGGCATGATGTCCCCTGGTGAGGACTTGGGGTCAGGGCTGGACCCGGGCATGATGTTGCCCTTGTGAGGACTCGGGGTCAGGGGTGGACCTGGGCGCGATGTCCCCTGGTGAGGACTTGGGGTCAGGGGTGGACCTGGGCGTGATGTCCCCTGGTGAGGACTTGGGGTCAGGGGTGGACCCGGGTGTGATGTCCCCTGGTGAGGACTCGGGGTCAGGGCTGGACCCAGGCATGATGTTGCCCTTGTAAGGACTCGGGGTCAGGGGTGGACCTGGGTGTGATGTCCCCTGGTGAGGACTCAGGGTCAGACGTGGACTTGAGCGTGATGTCCCCTGGTGAGGACTCGGGGTCAGGGGTGGACCCGGGCGTGATGTCACCCTGGTGAGGACTTGGGGTCAGGGGTGGACCCGGGTGTGATGTCCCCTGGTGAGGACTCGGGGTCAGGGCTGGACCCGGGCATGATGTTGCCCTTGTAAGGACTCGGGGTCAGGGGTGGACCTGGGCGTGATGTCCCCTGGTGAGGACTCAGGGTCAGACGTGGACTTGAGCGTGATGTCCCCTGGTGAGGACTCGGGGTCAGGGGTGGACCTGGGCGTGATGTCCCCTGGTGAGGACTTGGGGTCAGGGGTGGACCTGGGTGTGATGTCCCCTGGTGAGGACTCAGGGTCAGTCGTGGACTTGAGTGTGATGCCCCCTGGAGAGGACTCGGGGTCAGGCGTGGACTTGAGCGTGATGCCCCCTGGAGAGGACTCGGGGTCAGGTGTGGACTTGAGCGTGATGTCCGCTGGAGAGGACTCGAGGTCAGGGGTGGACCCGGGTGTGATGTCCCCTGGTGAGGACTCAGGGTCAGACGTGGACTCAGGCGTGATGCCCCCTGGTGAGGACTCAGGGTCAGACGTGGACTTGAGCGTGATGTCCCCTGGTGAGGACTCGGGGTCAGATGTGGACTCAGGCGTGATGTCCCCTGGTGAGGACTCGGGGTCAGACGTGGACTCAGGCGTGATGTCCCCTGGTGAGGACTCGGGGTCAGGCATGGACCCGGGTGTGATGTCCCCTGGTGAGGACTCGGGGTCAGGCGTGGACCCGGGTGTGATGTCCCCTGGTGAGGACTCGGGGTCAGGGGTGGACCTGGGCGTGATGCCCCCTGGTGAGGACTCAGGGTCAGACGTGGACTCAGGCGTGATGTCCCCTGGTGAGAACTCGGGGTCAGGGGTGGACCCGGGTGTGATGTCCCCTGGTGAGGACTCAGGGTCAGACGTGGACTCAGGCGTGATGCCCCCTGGTGAGGACTCGGGGTCAGACGTGGACTCAGGCGTGATGCCCCCTGGTGAGGACTTGGGCTCGGGGGTGGCGTGCCCGCGGGCAGGCTCCCGGGTTCTCACTCCTGACGTCTCCCTGGAGCCTCCTCCTCACAGCTTTCCCTCTTTCCCAGTTTTTCTGTGGTTTAGAGTCTGGGCTGGAGCTGGCCAGAGTCAAGCTTCCCCGGGCCTGGGAGTTGTGTGGCAGCAGGAGGCAGTGCTGAGTGGGGCCCGGCCTCCAGAGCCAGCTGGGACCCCGGCTGCGTCTCCGCGGGCACTGCGTGTGCCCCTGGGCAGCAGGTGGCGGGGGGATGTCACCCAGCAGTGGAGGACAGAACCGAAAGGCCCCGGCCGTGGGGGCAGTGACCAGGGCAGCAGGTGTCCAGGAAACACCTGTCGCGTCATCTGCCCCTTCTTGGTGGCATGCCGCTCTGTTACTGCTGACCGTGGGCCCTGTGCTGACCGTGGGGTGTGCTGACCGTGGGCCCTGTGCTGACCGTGGGGTGTGCTGACCGTGGGCCCTGTGCTGACCGTGGAGCATGCTGACCGTGGGCCCTGTGCTCACCAGGGGGCCGGGGGTCCCAGGTCCATGTGAGTCACGCGACCTTGGTCTAATCCACTTCTCTGCACACAGCAGGGCTGCTTTGAACTGCCCTTCTTCCCTCACATTGTCCCTGCAGTGCCGGGAACGTGAGGGCGTGCGTGGGGGCCCTTCCCACCTGCAGAGGGAGGAGCCGCTGCTGCCCCTCCCTCCGAGGGCACCCTGCACCCCTGTCGGGGGTGGCGAGCCCCAGCCGCGCCCCGTCCTGTCTGTCTCTGCAGTGCTGGCCACCATCAACATGAAGGGGTTCAAGGTGGACTCGTTCAAGCATCTGTACAAGCTGCAGGTAGGTGGCGGCCGCGGGCCCGGGCAGAGCTGCTCCAGGACAGGCCTTGGGCCCAGCTTCGGGACTGCTGCCGCTTGTATTAGGCAGTGCGGGGAGCGCCTCCCAGGAGGCCCGGAGGGACAGCGGGGGGTGAACGTGGATGCTGGGTGCGGGGCCGTGGCCGAGAACTCTCCCCAGAGATGCGCTGGGCAGCTCTGCCCCTTGGCCCCGTGAGCTACGACGAGGACGGACACCAGTGCCGGCCGGCGCCCTCCCTCCTGGCTCAGCGGGGCCGGGTGCTCGGGATCAGCTCTGCTTCGCAAGAACTCTGCAGGCTACCTGTGGCTCCAGGCCCACGCTGCCCGCGCCCCCTTCCAGGTGCAAACGCCCCCTCCCCTCGGCCTCCACCCTCCTCCACAGTCCTTTCTTTTTCTTAAGATGTTTTGATGTGGACCGTTTCTAAAGGCTTTATTGAATTTGTCAAAACATTGCTTCTGTTTTCTGTTTCAGTTTTTTGGCCGAGAGACACGTGGCCCCTAGTTCCCTGACCAGGGATCCAACCCACACCCTGTGCGTCAGGAAGCCAAGCGTTGACCCCTGCCAGCCAGGGGAGTCCCCTCAGTTTCAGTCCCCTGTGCTCACGGTTTCTGCGCGTTTCCGGCTCGTTGGAAGCAGGGAGCTGTGCCAAGGGCAGTGTCACAGCTGTGTCTCCTGTTGCGTCTCCCTTGCTGTTGTTTTCCTCTCGTTCCCTTAAAAGCAGTTTTATTGAAGAACAATTTATACACCGTTGACTCCACCCATTGAAAATGTGCGATTAGCAGGTCTTTTTGCAACTGTCATCTGTCTAGAAGGCCTCCTCCTGCAGTTAGCTCCCCTCCCTCCTCCCATCCCAGGGAGCCGTAGATGACTGGCCTTTTCTGAATGGCAGTCCACTCCAGTATTCTTGCCTGGAGAATGCCATGGAGGGAGGAGCCTGGTAGGCTACAGTCCATGGGGCTGCAAAGAGTCGGACACGGCTGAGCTAGTTCACTTCACTTCATCAAAATGGGGCCTTCGGTGTCCATTCTCTCGTGCTGCCTGACGACTCTGAGGCCCACGTGTTGGGCCTTGATCGGCGCCGCGTCCCTCCTGATCGCGGCGCTCAGGGCCTAGCTCCCCGCTTCGTGGGCGCTGACACGGGTCGCTTGCGTTTTGAATGCTGACCGACGTTTGCATTCTCCGGCTGAATCCCTCTTGGTTGTGGCGTGGTCTCATTTTATACACCGCTGTTTCCCACTCGTTCGGATTTTGTTGAGGACTTTGGCTTCTGTGTTCGTGAGGAATGCTGATGCTGGGTTTTCTTTTCTTGAAATGCCTTTATTTGATTTTGGAATTAGGGTCATGCTGACTGCATAAAATGCCCTCCTTTTCTGTCTTCTGGAAGAGATTGTGTAGAAATGTTAGTATGTCTTACTCACCGTTTGGTAAAATTCACCATTGAGAGCATCTGGACTTGAAATTCTCTTTTTTAGAAGATTTTTTATTAGAAATTTAATTTTTTTAATGGATACAGCATAGTTCAGGTTACTGCTTCTTAAGTGAGTTTTGGCAGCTTGTGTCTTTTAAGGATTCATTCTATCTCCTGTGCTTTGAATTCATGACCTTAGAGTGTTTGTAATGATCCATTAATATCCTTTGAATGTCTTTGTTGTAAGTAATGATGACCTTTCTTTCACTCCTGTTATTGACAATTTCATGTATTCTTCTTTTTAAAAAAAATCTTGGTCAGTATGACTTGAAGCTTATCACTTTTGTTGATATTTTCAGAGAACTAGATTTTGGCTTTTTTCTCTATTATGTTTTTGTTTTCTATGTATTTCTAGTGTAACCTCTAACATTTTCTACCTTATGCATAGAATTTGCTCTATTTTTACTAGTTTTTTTTTTTTTTTCTGGTTGAAGCTTAGGTTACTGACTTGAGACTTTCTGTTTTTCTCATACAAGCATTTAGTGCTATGAATTTTCCTGTGTACACTGGTTTTGCTCCATCCCACCAATTTTGAAATGCTGTATTTTTTTTCACTTTTGCTGTATTTTGCTGTATTTTTTTAAATTTTCAAGTGATGTTTTTAAAATGTTCAAAGCATTAAATTTTCATTGAATTCAATTATTAACTTTTCATTTCTATATTCCATGTATCCGTTGGAAGCATGTTGTTTAATTTCTCAGTGTTTGGGGATTTTCTAGATATCATTCTGTCAGTGATTTCTATTTTAATGCTGTGAAAATCCAAGAACTTACCTGTTGTGATCTCTGTTCTTTTACATCTGTTCCAGTTTGCTTTATGGCTTGTGATACGGTTGTCCTCGGTGCGTGGCCTGTGAGCACTTTGGAAGAGGGGCGTTCCGGGTTCGTTTGCGCGTTTCCATCAGGTCGGGCTGGCGGGTCTTACTCTCAGGTGTCTCTGTCCTTGCTGATGAGCAGAGCTCAGCCCATCGATGAAGAGAAGGGTGCTGGCGGCTCTGAATCTATTTGTGTTCTGTGCTGCTCTCAGCCTGTCCACAACCAGTCCACAGGTCCCCGCGGGCCTTACTATGAGCGCAAGATGCCCTCAGCAATAGCCATCAGGTTGTTACTTCCTTTGTTTTACTCTTTGGTTTATTTTTCTGATTTCTTGAGACGGATAAGTAGCCCCCGCGCTCGGTTTTATGTCTCTCTTTGTCCCTTTGTCTTAGTACACGTGGGGTGTGTTTTTGGGCCTGTGGGGAACAGGAGCCCCTGCTGTGGGTGGTTGCAGAGGTGCGCTGGGTGAGGGGCACGGAGCGTCCGCGCCCAGCAGGGACGCGTGGAGAGAGGGAGCTCCTCAAATGCTGACTTGTCATCTTCATGTCTTCTGATCTCCCTTCTTCCTGGCGTCAGACTTAGCGTTTGACTTGGTTTGTTCCTAGAGCCACAAGCCCATTGTGATCATGGAGTTCTGGGTCGGCTGGTTTGATACGTGGGGAAACGACCACAAGGTGGTGGGTGTGAACGGTGAGTCTGCCGTGGCGTCTGCCCTGCGAGCGTCGCTCACCCTGCCCTGCTCCTTGGTCAGCTCTCGGACCCGCACCTCCTGCGGAGGGGCCGCGGCCAAGCCCGAGGGTGCGGGGGCCTGAGCCACTGGCTCCACGCCCTGGAGGCTCGCCGCTCCGTGGACGGACAGGCGGTCGGGTAAACACTCAGTGAAGAGTCCCCGACCCCTGACCAAGCCGCTGCGGGGACAGAAGAGGGAGGGCCGGCTGCTGGGGGGCCCCGCACAGTCTCTGAGGGCGGGATGCATCTCCTGAACGTCACAGTGGCCTCTGCAGCTGAGGGGCCAGGAGGTGAGAGTGACTGGAAATCCTGGATCTCGGGCCCGGCTCTGCGGCCCCAGTGAGGTGGCCCCTGTGACCGCCTCTTCCCCGGAGCGCTGTTGTTAGGATGAAGTGTGGTGATCCGGGTAAACCGCCCAGAGCAGTGCCTGGAGGAGGTTGTTAATAGAAGTGATTTTCTACTAACGATAAAAATTTACAAAAGCAAGCTCACTTGTACCGGAAATAAAGACAACAATTGAAAGATAGTGGGTAACTGAGAAAAACCTGCTTTGAACTGCAAAATAGGGAGCAAATGAAAATAACTTCAGACTGCCACCAGTGAACAACAGGTTTCTGACCACGTGTCTGTCAGGCGCTGTGTGTATTCCTTCCCTATCAGTTAATTCTCACCCGTATGTGATGTGGGAGGGAGGGGGACCTTTGTTCAACAGACCGGGGAGCAGAGGCTCTGAGCGGGCAAGTGGGCTGAGCGTGGTCAGAAGGAGAGTGAGGGGTCAGCCAGTGCCGAACCCACGCCTGCAAACCTTCGTGTCCTTCAGGGCCAGCGTGGCCTCGGGGCACAAATGAGAAGGCAGTGGTCACTGGCCCCAGAGATACTACCCGAGCAGGTAGTTCACAAGAATAGACGAATTATTTGTATAATTTCAAAAAATTTAATGAGCACGAGATCCTTAAGTGATGCAGAGGCTCTCAGGATGCTGTTTAATAGATGTAGCTCAGAGTGAAATTCTCTGGGAAAAGTAACTTTTGAAAAGGCTCTTAGTATTGGAGAAGGGAGTGGCAAGCCACTCCAGTTTTCTTGCCTGGATCATTGCATGGACAGGGGAGACTGGGGGGCTACAGTCCATGGGACTGCAGAGAGTCGGACACAACTGAGCGACTAACACTTGCTTAGTTTGGCCAAGCTTAGTTTTCTAGGGTGGTTGTGGTCGATTCCACCTGCTGTCTGGTTAGATGCTCTGTGGACGCTGAGGGCCTATGGGGCAGTGCCAGAGAGGAGTGGCTTTCCTAGAGACTTCTGTCTTCTCTGAAGTTTTAGCCTTCGCTATTTCTCATCTTCCTCCTCTGCAGAGGTTGAAAAGAGTGTGTCTGAATTTATCCGATTTGGGATCTCCTTCAATGTGTACATGTTCCACGGGGGGACCAACTTTGGTTTCATGAACGGGGCCACGAGTTTTGAGAAGCACAGAGGTGTTACCACGAGCTACGGCAAGTGTTCTCCGGGAGGGGCCCCCCTGAGCCCTGGGGGCCCTGCGGCTTGACCGGGGAGGCCCCTCAAGCATCATGGGGTTCTTGGCCCCTAATCTGTGCTGAGCACCGAGAACTCCCTCACCTCTGTGTCTCCTTCCCTCTGACCCGCTCACAGTGCAGAGAGCAGGCTGACCTCGCCGCAGAGGGGCCGCCGTGACGTCTCACTCTGCCCCGCCCGTCCTGACCGTGGGCCCCTGCCCTGGGCTCCCCAGTAGAACCTGGGGTGGTGCCTTCTGGGCCCTGGAGGCCTCCTGGGCGGCTCGGCTGGGGGCAGATAAGTGTCCTCTGCGAAAGGAAGCAGGGCAGGCCAGGTGGCCGTGGCCTCGGACACGGGCATGGCTGCGGGGATGGCCAGAGAGGTCTGGGCCGGGAAGTCGGTTCCCACGCTCTTGGGGGGCCCTGCCCGGAGAAGGCGGCCGGTGGGGGGGCCTGCCTGGAGAAGGCGGCCGGTGGGGGGCCTGCCTGGAGAAGGCGGCTGGTGTCTTGCAGACTACGACGCGGTGCTGACAGAGGCTGGGGACTACACTACCAAGTACTTCGCGCTCCGGAACCTCTTTGAATCCATCCTGGGTACTCAGCTGCCATTTTGTTGGGGGGCTGCACCTCCTCGGGAAGTTGTGGGAGGGGGTAGGAGAGGGAAGGGTTCCCCGTGGGCAGAAACTTAAAAGGCAGTGAGGGCAGGGGCCGCCTTAGTTCAAACCCTGGTTTTCCCACCTGAGAACCACGTTGTTTTTAAGCCCTCTAAGCGACATCATGTTCTCTAAATGTGAAGAGAGTGGTGCTTGTCCGCTGGAAGTTGGAGTGACGGTTGACAAAGCTCTCTGCATGGAGACGCCCTCATGCGCTCCTGAGCGTCACCCTGTGAGCTGTATCTGCGGAAATTACGTTAGGGAGGCGCCTCCCACATGCCAGGGAGCCAGGCGGCAGCGGCAGCAGGCAGAGACCTCCGGCCCTGAGCTCCCCGGGGGTCTGGTCCCCCAGTGTCTCACGGCTGGAGGAACGCCGCTGGGCTGGGACCCCGTCTCCTGCGGCCCTGGGAGGGCGGGGCAGTGTGGGGAAGGAGTGGATGCTTCCCGCTGCCCGTTTCCTTTGCAGTCAGGCCCCTGCCCCCTCTTCCGAGTCCCACTCCCAAGACGGTGTACCCCTCCTTGAAGCTATCTCACTACCTGCCGCTGTGGGAGGCCCTGCCTTACCTGCAGAGGGTGAGCACCCCCTGGGCTCCGGGGACCTGGAGTGGCTGCTGGGGACACGGGGGCCGAGGCCACACAGCAGGGAGGCCCTCGGGACTTTCTGTGGAAGCGGGGGCGTGCTCCTAAGTTTTATCCATGTTTGGGACCAGCGGGCAGAGCCGGGGTGCCTCCTGGGAGGACCGTGAATGGGGGTGAACTGAAGAGTGGGGGGCCTGGGGGGGAATGGGACCGCAGAGATGCCTGCTCGCAGGCCCCGTACTGAGCGTGGCAGAGCCAGCAGCCCGTGCAGCTGGGCTCCGCGTCCTCTCCAGCACCGCCTCGTCCGACGGCAGGGCCCCCTGCTCCCCTTGAGACTAGGGTCCGTGTCCCCGCAGAAGAGAAGGCAAGCCTTGCTTGGAAGATGTCAGCTCTGCCTTTGTTCGTATTAATTTGTTTTTGCTCATTTCTTTGGCCATGTCGGGTCTTACTTGTGGCAGTCTTTGTTTTACTTGCCACATGGGGGATCTTTAGCTGTGGCATGTGGGAGCTAGTTCCCTGACCAGGGACTGAACCCAGGCCCCCCACATGAGGAGCACAGCGTCTCAGCCCCTGGAGCCCAGGGACGTCCCTGGGAGACGTTCCCCCTTGAGCTCACGGGGTTTCGCCTGCGCTGAGCCTCCTTCCACTAGTGAGCCGTGCCGCGCATGCTGCAGATGCAAACGCTCGCTTGCTCGATGCGTCGCTTTGCTCTCTGGCAAAGTCTCGACTGAGCTGGGACACAGTCGTTGACGCTGCTGGTTCTCAGGATTAGAGAGGGGGCCCCTCTGCCTGCCCCCAGGCTCCTGGTCTGTGGAGACTAGGGCACAGGCGTCGTCACACGGCGTCTCATCAAAGGGCTCTCGGGGACTGTTGGTAGGCATAGCCAAGCTTGCCCAGGGTCTTAGGGAGAAGGGCCTGGTCCTCACCCTGGCTCCCTGCCCACCTCTCAGCCAGTCACCTCTAACGTTCCACTCAACATGGAGAACCTGCCCATCAACAACGGCAACGGCCAGTCCTTCGGGTTCGCGCTTTATGAGATGACCATCTGCTCCGGGGGCCGGCTCCATGCCAACGCGCAGGACGAGGCTCAGGTGGGCTGGTGTCTGGCTGCAGGAGGACATCAGCCCAGCTCCGCCGTGGGGCAGGGCCAGTCGCTGGGCCCCTTTGCTGTTTGATATGCTTTTAAGCACCTCTGTGTGTGAGGCTTGATTGGGGTGGAAAAGGCCCATTTTACCTGTCGCGCTGTAAGTCTACTGGGGCCTCTCGCTGGGCCGGCTTCTGGCCGCCCATGGACAGCAGGCTGGTGGCTCCCTCCCTGGAGACTGCCCCAACCTCGATCTCCCTGCCCCTTCCTCTGGGTGGGCCTCTCCATCTGATGCCGGCCCTTCTTTTGTAGGTATTTTTGAATGAGACAAGTTTAGGGATTCTGACTGATGTTTATCGGGACATAGACATTCCTTCAATCACGGTATGTAACTTGGACATCAAGCTGCTGCCCTAGACCCAGGCCTCCAGCGCAAATGCGCTATTCCTGAGGCAGACCCTCCCGTCTCCCCCTCTGCCGGGGGTGATGGGCCCCTCAGGGTCCTGGCAGAAGGGCTGGGGCTGTGAGTCTGCGTGCGTGCCCCTGGCCCTGATGTGTCCTGGGCTTCAGCTTCTGCACTGGGGTGAGGGTGGACGTTTCCTGCCAAGCCCCTGGCTGGCTCTGTCTCAGTGCCACTGAGCCCCGGGCCTCTGTGAGGGTGGACCGAGCAGGAGCACTCAGGGTCCTTGGGGCGCCCTCGGCTCCCCCTCGCTTGTCTTCCATCTGGGACTCTGACAAGACTGGGCTCCAGAGGACAAGCCTTCCGTGCTGTGTCCCCATGAACTGGTCTGTCCCAAGCAGGAATGTCAGCTTCTAAGGATCCTGGTGGAGAATCAAGGACGAGTCAATTTTTCATGGAAAATTCAAAATCAGCAGAAAGGTGGGCTCTGGTAACAGCCATGCCCTCCCTGCCTTGTGACTTGGACCCGAAGGTTGAGGGTGGGATTGGAGGAAAGGCTGTCCCCCGGGAGAGGCGGACCCTGGGTCTGGGGACCAGCAGCGCCTGTCCCCCCGCCCCCCACTCCACCCACCACCCCCCACTGTCCCCCCATTGTCCCCCCACTGCCCCCCCAGTCCTGTTGACTCCCACTGCTGGGCCAGGCGTCCTGGCTCTCTGCTGTGGGACCCAGACCCTCTGGGGAATACCAGGGGAAGTTCAGGGCCTGGGTGGGAAGCTTTCCTGGTGGTTTGGAGACCCTCAGTCACCCAGGTCAGACCAATCCTTGCCCCTAGGCCAAGCCCCGGTCACAGATGACTCCGGGCTGTGAGTCTGTGCTTGGACACCGGAGAATGTCCCAGCCATCTGACCTCTGCTCCCTCCACTCTGCAGGATTGATCGGACCTGTTACTCTGGATAAAATTCCCCTGAGCAGGTTCACCATCTATTCTCTGGAACTGAAAATGACATTCTTCAAGAAGTATGCTCCTTCTAACACTAAACCTGACTCTGACCCTGACACTGACCCTAAACATGACTCTGACAGTAACTCTGACCCTGACCCTGACCCTGACTCTAACCCTGACCCTGACCCTGACCCTAACCCTAACCCTGACCCTGACCCTGGGCCTGGCCCTGACCCTGACCCTGGCCCTGACCCTGACTCTAACCCTAACCCTAACCCTAACCCTAACCCTGACTCTAACCCTGACACTGACTCTAACCCTAAATCTGACCCTGACTCTAAGCCTAACCCTAACCCTGACCCTAACCCTGACCCTGACCCTGACCCTGACCCTGACTCTAACCCTAACCCTAACCCTAACCCTGACTCTAACCCTGACACTGACTCTAACCCTAAATCTGACCCTGACTCTAAGCCTAACCCTAACCCTGACCCTGACCCTGACCCTAACCCTAACCCTAACCCTAACCCTGACCTAACCCTAACCCTAACCCTGACACTGACTCTAACCCTAAATCTGACCCTGACTCTAAGCCTAACCCTAACCCTAGCTCTGACCCTGACCCTGACTCTAACCCTGACCCTGACCCTGACTCTAACCCTAATCCTGACCCTGGCCCTGACCATGGCCCTGGCCCTGGCCCTGACTCTAACCCTGACCCTGACCCTGACTCTAACCCTAATCCTGACCCTGGCCCTGACTCTAACCCTAAACCTGACCCTGACCCTGACCATGGCCCTGGCCCTGGCCCTGACTCTAGCCCTGACCCTGACCCTGACTCTAACCCTAATCCTGACCCTGGCCCTGACCATGGCCCTGGCCCTGGCCCTGACCCTAACCCTGACCCTGACCCTGACTCTAACCCTAATCCTGACCCTGGCCCTGACTCTAACCCTAAACCTGACCCTGACCCTGACCATGGCCCTGGCCCTGGCCCTGACTCTAGCTCTGACCCTGACCCTGACTCTAACCCTAATCCTGACCCTGGCCCTGACTCTAGCCCTGACCCTGACCCTGACCATGGCCCTGGCCCCCGGCCTTGGCCCTGACCCTGACCCTGACTCTAACCCTAACCCTGACCCTGGCCCTGACTCTAACCCTAAACCTGACCCTGACCCTGACCATGGCCCTGGCCCTGGCCCTGACTCTAGCTCTGACCCTGACCCTGACTCTAACCCTAATCCTGGCCCTGGCCCTGACTCTAGCCCTGACCCTGACCCTGACCCTGACCATGGCCCCGGCCCCGGCCCCGGCCCTGACCCTGACCCTGACCCTGACTGTAACCCTAATCCTGGCCCTGGCCCTGACTCTAACCCTGACCCTGACCCTGGCCCTGACCCTGACCCTGACCCTGACTGTAACCCTAATCCTGGCCCTGGCCCTGACTCTAACCCTGACCCTGACCATGGCCCTGGCCCTGGCCCTGACTCTAACCCTAATCCTGACCCTGGCCCTGACTCTAGCCCTGACCCTGACCCTGACCATGGCCCTGGCCCCGGCCCTGGCCCTGGCCCTGACCCTGACCCTGACCCTGACTGTAACCCTAATCCTGGCCCTGGCCCTGACTCTAACCCTGACCCTGACCATGGCCCTGGCCCTGGCCCTGGCCCTGACTCTAACCCTAATCCTGACCCTGGCCCTGACTCTAGCCCTGACCCTGACCCTGACTCTAACCCTAATCCTGACCCTGGCCCTGACTCTAGCCCTGACCCTGACTCTAACCCTAATCCTGACCCTGGCCCTGACTCTAGCCCTGACCCTGACCCTGACTCTAACCCTAATCCTGACCCTGGCCCTGACTCTAACCCTAATCCTGACCCTGGCCCTGACTCTAGCCCTGACCCTGACCCTGACTCTAACCCTAATCCTGACCCTGGCCCTGACTCTAACCCTAATCCTGACCCTGGCCCTGACTCTAGCCCTGACCCTGACCCTGACTCTAACCCTAATCCTGACCCTGGCCCTGACTCTAACCCTAATCCTGACCCTGGCCCTGACTCTAGCCCTGACCCTGACCCTGACTCTAACCCTAATCCTGGCCCTGGCCCTGACTCTAACCCTAATCCTGGCCCTGGCCCTGACTCTAACCCTGACCCTGACCATGGCCCTGGCCCTGGCCCTGACTCTAACCCTAATCCTGGCCCTGGCCCTGACTCTAGCCCTGACCCTGACCCTGACTCTAACCCTAATCCTGACCCTGGCCCTGACTCTAGCCCTGACCCTGACCCTGACTCTAACCCTAATCCTGGCCCTGGCCCTGACTCTAACCCTGACCCTGACCATGGCCCTGGCCCTGGCCCTGACTCTAACCCTAATCCTGGCCCTGGCCCTGACTCTAGCCCTGACCCTGACCCTGACTCTAACCCTAATCCTGACCCTGACCCTGACTCTAGCCCTGACCCTGGCCCTGGCCCTGGGCCTGGCCTAACTTTGGAGACCAGGGAGCTTGAGGTCCCCAACCCCTCCCTTTGCAGACGAGGGGCCGAGGTTCATGGCCCCAGAGTGAGGTGCTCAGGGTTATCAAGGATCCTGGTTCCAGCAGAGCCCCTGACACAGAACTCCCATCCTGCGGGGGAGGCCTGGGGTCAGCATGTCCTGTGTGGGGGCCCGGGTCAGCCCATCCTGTGGGGGAGTCCAGGGTCAGCCCATCCTGTGGGGGAGGCCCGGGGTCAGCTTGTCCTGTGGAGGAGATCAGGGGTCAGCCTGTCTTGTGGGGGAGGTCAGGGGTCAGCCCGGGGTCAACCCGTCCTGTAGAGAAGGCCCAGGGTCAGCATGTCCTGTTGGGGGGCCAGGTCAGCTCATCCTGTTGGGGGGGCCCGGGTCAGCACGTCCTGTGGGAGGCCCAGGGTCAGTCCGTCCTGTGGGGGAGGTCAGGGGTCAGCCTGTCCTGTAGGAGACCTGGGGTCAGCCCGTCCTGTGGGGAGGTCAGAGGTCAGCCTGTCCTATGGGGGAGGTCAGGGGTCAGCCTGTCCTGTAGGAGACCTGGGGTCAGCCCGTCCTGTGGGGAGGTCAGAGGTCAGCCTGTCCTGTGGAGAGGTCAGGGGTCAGCCCGTCCTGTGGGGGTCCCGGGATCAGTCCATCCTGTGGGGGAGGTCAGGGCTCAGCCTGTCTTGTGGGGAGGTCAGGGGTCAGCCCGTCCTGTGGGGGTCCCGGGGTCAGCCCATCCTGTGGGGGAGGTCAGGGGTCAGTCTGTCTTGTGGGGAGGTCAGGGGTCAGCCCGTCCTATGGGGGTCCCAGGGTCAGCCTGTCCTGTGGGGGCTCGGGGTCAGCGTGAGCCTTGGCACTGGGAAAGGCTTTCCTGCTCCTCATGTGTGGCCCCCAGGCTCCGCTCTGCACCCTGGAGGCCTCTCAGGGGCCCCTCCTCAAGCCCTGCCTTCCACCTGGGCACGCTGATGGCTGGCTCTTCCCCGCAGGATACCTTCCTCCAGTTGCCCGTGAGTGAGCGCCCCTCTACGCACGCCTGTCCTCGCGGGGTCTGGAAGGGAGGCCCCCGCGTTCTTTCCCTTCCTCACTTTAACCAAGGTTTCCAACAGGTTTCAGTCCTCCTAACTTTTCATTGTTTAAGAAATAATACATCAAAGCACAGTGAAAATTTCAAATAATAATATGTAGACAGCAAAGGGTGTGGGTTCTCTCCCCACCCCCCCAACTCCTCTCTACTTCCCAGAATTAGGCGTGGCCAACGGTTTCATGTGTGGTTTCATGAGTAACTGTGCTTGGACACACACATGTCACCCTTTTACACTAAGGGCATTGTTCCATAAAGTGTATTCTCCAATTTGCCTCCTTTCCTCGGATATTATTTTTTACCTAGTATATCTTCTATATGTAAATACCTGCATAATATAAAGCACAAAATATGAATGTACAGATCAATAAATTATCACAATCAATAAATTATCAATAAATTATCACAATAGTGAACACCATAAAATTACCATTGAGATAGAAACGAAACATTGTCAACACCCCTCCCAGTGCGCACCTCCCCTAACAGGTCCCAATGCAGAGAGCAGACTAGTTAATGAGGTTCCCTGAGACTGAGCTTTCCCGGATGAAACCTGGGTGTGTGTGAGGTGTGAGAGCTCCGCTCCGCTTCCCGCCTTCTCTTCCTGGGTGAGCAGGCGCCTCTAGGGGAACACTGTTTCCATGTCTTCCCCCAGGTGTTGGTCCTGGAATTCTTCCTTGGATCAGAAGCAGATTAAAACCACATAGCTTATATGGTTGTTCTCAACAGTGGTGGTCACCCCTAGTACCTCGTAATTGTTTCTGGAAGCAGAAGCCCTGCTGTTTGAAAAAAGACAGCACCGCCTGTCACAGGTTGGGAGCCTCGGCTGCCCCCGGATGGCAGGGGGCTCTGTGCCCGCTCTGGGTTCCCCTCCTCACTCCATACCTGGGAGCCTCGGCTGCCCCCGGATGGCAGGGGGCTCTGTGCCCGCTCTGGGTTCCCCTCCTCACTCCATACCCGGGAGTCTCGGCTGCCCCCGGATGGCAGGGGGCTCTGTGCCCGCTCTGGGTTCCCCTCCTCACTCCATACCCGGGAGTCTCGGCTGCCCCCGGGTGGCAGGGGCTCTGTGCCCCCCCGGGCTCCCCTCCTCACTCCATGCCCGGGAGCCTCGGCTGCCCCCAGGTGGCGGGCGCTCTGTGCCCCCCCGGGCTCCCCTCCTCACTCCATGCCCGGGAGCCTCGGCTGCCCCCGGGTGGCGGGCGCTCTGTGCCCCCCCGGGCTCCCCTCCTCACTCCATGCCCGGGAGCCTCGGCTGCCCCCGGGTGGCGGGGGCTCTGTGCCCCCCCCGGGCTCCCCTCCTCACTCCATACCCGGGAGCCTCGGCTGCCCCCGGATGGCAGGGGGCTCTGTGCCCCCTCGGGCTCCTCTCCTCACTCCATACCCGGGAGCCTCGGCTGCCCCCGGGTGGCGGGCGCTCTGTGCCCCCCCGGGCTCCCCTCCTCACTCCATACCCGGGAGCCTCGGCTGCCCCCGGGTGGCGGGGGCTCTGTGCCCCCCCTGGGCTCCCCTCCTCACTCCATGCCTGGGAGCCTCAGCTGCCCCCGGGTGGCGGGCGCTCTGTGCCCCCTCTGGGCTCCCCTCCTCACTCCATACCCAGGAGCCTCGGCTGCCCCCGGGTGGCGGGCGCTCTGTGCCCCCCCGGGCTCCCCTCCTCACTCCATACCCGGGAGTCTCAGCTGCCCCCGGGTGGCGGGGGCTCTGTGCCCCCCCGGGCTCCCCTCCTCACTCCATACCCGGGAGCCTCGGCTGCCCCCGGATGGCAGGGCGCTCTGTGCCCCCTCTGGGCTCCCCTCCTCACTCCATACCCGGGAGCCTCAGCTGCCCCCGGGTGGCGGGCGCTCTGTGCCCCCCCGGGCTCCCCTCCTCACTCCATACCCGGGAGCCTCGGCTGCCCCCGGATGGCAGGGCGCTCTGTGCCCCCTCTGGGCTCCCCTCCTCACTCCATGCCCGGGAGCCTCGGCTGCCCCCAGGTGGCGGGCGCTCTGTGCCCCCCCGGGCTCCCCTCCTCACTCCATACCCGGGAGCCTCGGCTGCCCCCGGGTGGCGGGCGCTCTGTGCCCCCCCGGGCTCCCCTCCTCACTCCATGCCCGGGAGCCTCGGCTGCCCCCGGGTGGCGGGCGCTCTGTGCCCCCCCGGGCTCCCCTCCTCACTCCATGCCCGGGAGCCTCGGCTGCCCCCGGGTGGCGGGCGCTCTGTGCCCCCTCTGGGCTCCCCTCCTCACTCCATACCCGGGAGCCTCGGCTGCCCCCGGGTGGCGGGCGCTCTGTGCCCCCCCGGGCTCCCCTCCTCACTCCATACCCGGGAGCCTCGGCTGCCCCCAGGTGGCGGGCGCTCTGTGCCCCCCCGGGCTCCCCTCCTCACTCCATACCCGGGAGCCTCGGCTGCCCCCGGATGGCAGGGCGCTCTGTGCCCCCTCTGGGCTCCCCTCCTCACTCCATACCCGGGAGCCTCAGCTGCCCCCGGGTGGCGGGCGCTCTGTGCCCCCCCGGGCTCCCCTCCTCACTCCATACCCGGGAGCCTCAGCTGCCCCCAGGTGGCGGGGTCTCTGTGCCCCCCCGGGCTCCCCTCCTCACTCCATACCCGGGAGCCTCGGCTGCCCCCAGGTGGCGGGCGCTCTGTGCCCCCCCGGGCTCCCCTCCTCACTCCATACCCGGGAGCCTCGGCTGCCCCCAGGTGGCGGGCGCTCTGTGCCCCCCCGGGCTCCCCTCCTCACTCCATGCCCGGGAGCCTCGGCTGCCCCCAGGTGGCGGGCGCTCTGTGCCCCCCCCGGGCTCCCCTCCTCACTCCATACCCGGGAGCCTCGGCTGCCCCCAGGTGGCGGGCGCTCTGTGCCCCTCCGGGCTCCCCTCCTCACTCCATGCCCGGGAGCCTCGGCTGCCCCCGGGTGGCGGGGGCTCTGTGCCCCCCCGGGCTCCCCTCCTCACTCCATGCCCGGGAGTCTCGGCTGCCCCCGGGTGGCGGGCGCTCTGTGCCCCCCCGGGCTCCCCTCCTCACTCCATGCCCGGAAGCCTCAGCTGCCCCCGGGTGGCGGGGTCTCTGTGCCCCCTCTGGATTCCCCTCCGCGCTCCATGCCCGGGAGCCTCACCTGTACTGTGCAGTGACTGTTCCCGGATCTCCAGCCTGCTTCCCTTGCAGGGCTGGAAGCACGGGTGTGTGTTCATCAATGGCCGTAACCTTGGGCGGTACTGGAATATTGGGCCTCAGGAAGCGCTTTACCTGCCTGGCTCCTGGCTCCAGCCGGGCACCAATGAGGTGGGTGGCCCCAGCCCCCCTTTAGGGCTCAGACCCGCCCTCACCCCAGGCCTGCTCATCCTGCAGGGCTCACCCTTTCTTCCGCCACCCTGCCTGTCCTTCCAGATCGTTCTGTTCGAGAAGGAGAAGAGCAGCTCAGATATCTACAGCACAGACATCCGCAGGTGGGTGGTACCGGGTCCAGACAGCCTTCTTCACTGACCGAGTCCATCCCCAGGTGCACTTTCAGGCCGAAGATTATATCCATAATATCACAGAGCATTGCCTACAGTAGCAGGAATTGAAAATATCCTAAAAATCAACAGGGAAATCGTTATGTTTATTATAGTAAATTCATGTGATGCTGATTTCAGCCTTTGAAGAGTCTCCAAAACCTTCAGTGAAAGATTTTCCAGTTAGACGCTCAACCTGCAGCATGTTTTAGTCTTTGCTCAAAAGTGCTTCTGGGGCAGATATGAGTAAAATGAACGTGCTTTATTTCTGCCTCTCCATACTCAGCTGGGAGAAACGGACCTGTCTTTGGCTGAAGAGAGGGTGAAGAGAGAGCGTATTGTATGTTCTGTCTGGAGACTCCTGGTGTGTGTGTGTGTGCATGTGTGTGTGCATGCATTTGTGTGTGTGTGTGTGCATGTGTGTGTATCTGTGTGTGCATCCATTTGTGTGTGTATGTGTGTGTATGCAAATGTGTATATCTCTGTGTGTGCATGTGCATGTATGCATGCACTTGTGTGTGTATGGGTCTGTGTGCATTTGTGTATGTCTGTGTGTGAGTGTGCATGCATTTCTGTGTGTGTATGTGTGTGTGCATGTGTGTGTATCTCTGTGTGTGTGCATGTATGCATGCATTTGTGTGTGTACGTGTGTATCTGTGTGTGTGTAGTTGCGGAGGTACAGGGGCAGTGAGCAATGTCTTCAGGCTTTCCCTCCCGTCTGTGTGTCTCCGTGGTGGTCTGCTGGGTCATCCAGTCAGAGAAGGAACAACAGTGTGATTGTTGGCTGTGACACGCGTGAGACAGCAGGGCCTGGCATGGAGCATCTGTTATGACTCCTGAGCCGTCTGTGTGTAGTCAAAGCTCTTTCTGGTCGAGGACAGATATTGGTGAGAGAAGCCCCGCGGTCGTGAATACTGCAACCAGCTCTCTCAAAATGGCAGCACTGGGAGGCAGTCCCTTACAGCCCTCCCTCCGTGTCTGAGGGGACTGATTCCAGGACCCCCGACGCTGCTCAAGTCCCTTACAAAACTCGGTGAGCAGACCATCTGCATATGATGCACACACATCCTTCCCTGTACCGCACTTCAAATCCTCTCTAGATTACCTGTAATACCTAATACAATGTAAATGCTACGTGAATAGTTACTGACCCGTGATAAATTTAACTTTTGCTTTTGGGAATTTTCTGGAATTGTTTTCCCGAGTAGGTTTCGATTCTCGGTTGGTTGAGACGTGGATGTGTTACCTGTGGATGTGGAGGACCAACTGTGCTTATAATCCAAATACAGCACCTGGCTTGAACTCAAAGCAGCGCACCAAAAACAGACTTATCACTTCGTTATGTTGTGTAGAGGTTTCAAGAAGTTTAGCAAGTAATCTGGTGTCCAGAGGGAAGAAGGAACCATCCTGTTTGGCAGGAGGAGAAAGTGAGACTGCCTTCTACTCCACTGTTGGGAATGGCTGGCTCGACTAAGGAGAATTCTACCATGAACCATACAACTCCTACAAAGGACCTTATTATTGTCTGGGGCTTTAGACTCAAATTCATGGAGTCTGTGGAGAAAACCAGAAATCAGAACCATCAGATCACAAGAAAATATTATACCTCAGATATGATGTATACATCATTTCTAAACATGAGAACTATGCCCAGATGGAAAAACTAAGGCTCAAGGAGATGTGTCTTTTTTTGATGACTATTGTGTTTTTGATTCACTCTTCTTTTGCTTTCCTATCTCTGTTCTAATTATTTTCTATTGTTTTAAATTGTGTATCTAAATGAGGTGATGTGGGTTTACTAAATTTACTGTGATCATCGTTTCGTGACGTATGTAAGTCAGATCATTATGGCGCACACCTTGAATGTATGCCATGCTGATGTCAATTCTGTCTCAATAAAACGAGGAGGAAGAAAAGATGCAAGAGCCCATTTCCTTCCAGAACCGCAGTGGTGCCGGGATGGAGGCAGGTATGTCTCATCCACCGGTGCATTCTCAGCCTCCAACACAGAGCACCAGCTCAGTACGGCGTCCGGAGCAATCTGACCACGTCTGTCGGGGGTAAAGGATGTGAAGCGTTTCAGGGGAGGGTCGCAACTGAGGGTCACTCAGTCTTGGTATATTCTGAGAGTTGCAAATAACCTGTCACACCCGGGTCTCCCTCATTGCAGGCAGATGCTTTTACCCTCTGAGCCATAGTCCAGGAGGGTGAGAGTGTATGAAAGTTCTTAATAATTGTTTTCGTAGATGATATTGATAGTTTTCGTAGGAATCTTTAACCATTGCTTTATTTTACTTCAACTAATGCAGTTTTAATGATTCACTTTGTGGCGTCTCCCACACGCATGCCTACATCTGAAAGCGAATGATCAGATACTCAGGACAGACTCAGAGGGCGCAGCTGGTGCTCACCGCCGACAGCTCACACGGCTTGTATCTGCAATCGCTCTGCCACCAGGCAGGCGTGCTGCTGTGCATGGCCCCGCCTGCTCACCCCGGAGCCCGCCTTCCCCAGCCCTGGCCCACCCACGACACCCCCTCAGGACGTGGCTGCAGAGATGCACCACATCCATTCTGCTTCAGTGCTTTCCGTCTCTTTGATCACGATCGCATATCTGTGTCCAGTCTGCGATTTCCTTCTCCCACCCGAAGTGGAGATGAAAACTGGTCTGTATCCTTGACTCAGGGTCACAAGCCACAGCTGCTTTCCTATTTCTCTTTTCCTCTTGCAGCAGATATCCTTGAAGGAGGCTTGTCTGCTTCGGCCCGAGGCCCCTCGTCCTCCCTAGCCCGTTCCGCTGCCCCAGCCTCTCCACACCTCCCTGCATCACAGTTGCCAGAGTCCTCGGTGGACCAAACCCTCCGCAGGCCAAGCAGCTGGCCGGAGCTGGGCTTCTGGGCCTCTGGACAGGCCGACCCTCCCAGTCTCCTCCATCCCAGGGACGGCAACCCTGTTTCCTCCTCTTTCTCAGGCCCAGCATGACGGAGTCATTCTCGAACCCTCCTTATTTTTTCTCCCCACAAACGATCCAGGAATCAAAGACTCCTCCCCGTGCCAGGCTGCCACTGTCTCAGCACACGGACATCTGCAGTAGCCTCCGGTCGGTCCCCTTTCTTGTACTGCTGCCCACTCCTGGCATCCAGATGACCTTAGGAAACGCAGTGGATGCCACGCCCAGAGCCTGCCCTGGCTCCTTGGCTCATTGAGTCAGAGCTCTGCAATGGAAGGCCTGCCTGAGCGGTCTTGGTTCCCCTGGCCTCCTCCCTGCAGGCCTGCCCGGCTCCCGACCTCCCTGCAGGCCTGGACCCCGGGGCATTGCCCCCCGGGGCCCTCTCTGCTTGGCCGGCCCCTCCTCAGCCCCGCACACAGGTGATGACTCAGGGCTTTGCTTGGCAACGCCCGCTTGGTGAGGCCTCCTCTGTACATGGCACCCCCGACACCCCCTTCTCTCGTCCGCTTCCTTCATGCTGTGGAATTGGGACATGGGCCTTTTGTGGAGTTTGTACCTGGACCAACACCTGGAGTGACAGGTACAAAGGCACGGCGGTACAGCACGAAAGATGACTGCGAGCGGTTGGAGCAAATCATCCACGAGACACAGAAAGGCCACAATGCAGCTGCCGCTTCTGAGGTGCCGGGCGCGATGGCGGGGTCCCTGCACACAGCACCACCGGGGGGAGCGCCTGCTCCCCACGCCCAGCCCCCCAGGGAGGAGCCCCCCTACTGCTCTGGCTCCCTGAACTGCAGCAGGGGGCCCGGTGGGCTCCCCTGAGCCCTCCTCTGGCCTCTGGCCCACCCACAGGTTAAGAAGCCCAGGGTTGGTGTCGCCTTGAACACAGAGGACTGATTGGTTTGTGCATTTTTGCTGTTCCGCTTCCTCAGCCGGGGCAGACGTCTCCGAGAGAGGGGCCACTGAAGCCTCCCCATACCCGAAACAGTGCTCCGCACACAGCGAACCCAAACGCTGTTGATCCTGTCTGGATGAATGAACGCTGTTGAGTCAGATCTTGCTTTTCAGTCGCCCAGAGGCTGAGCTGCAAAGTGGCCTTTGGGAACCGCCCAGGCCAGCGCTGGAGCCGGTGCACCCCCGGCAAACACACAGGCCCCCAGCACCCCGGATGTGCCTTTCTGGGGAAGCTTTGACTGACCGTCCCAACTCGGACCCATTTTCCTTTCTCGTTTCCTGAGGACAAGGATTTTATTCTTTTTTTAAAAATAATTTTAATCGAAGGCTTATTGCTTTACAGAATTGTGCTGGTTTCTGCCAAACGGCAACATGAATCAGCCGCAGGTATATACATGCCCCCTCGCGGACAGTGGTTTTCCGCGTTCTTTTCATCCAGGGCTGAGATGATGCTCACTTACTCCCAGGCGGTCCCCCTGTGCTCCCACCGGCTCACTGTTTCTTGGCTCCAGACTCTGGCAGCTTGACATGGAAACTGGGCTCCTGGTCCTCTCCTCACCTCTCGTCCACCCTTGTCTCCACGGCGGGTAGCGGGAGAGTCCTGGGAGGGGAGGAGGTCAGCAGTACCTCGTTCTTTAAGGACCACTTGTTTCGTTCTGTTTTCTGCACACCGGCATGGGGAAGTTGGCCTGTGCAGGTTACCGTTGCGGGTATTAGGTACGATCTGCACACACACCACTGTTTACAGCCCCATTGGCCGGGTCACTGAACTGTAGCCTCCCTGCCCAGTGATGTGAGAATTCCATGCTCTGCTCAGGGTCACGAGCAATCAAGCATTCTGCAAAGGAGTATCTTGAAGGCATCTCTTGCTACTCTTTTAAGAACCCGAAATCTTGGCTCCTCAGCAAACACGTCTGGAGTAGCACCACCTCTGCAGCGCCGTCCAGGTATCACTGAATCCTGATGGAGTAAATGTGTTCTTAACCCAGGAGTAGGGCATGTCTACAGGTCTGTAGCTGTCAGCAGGTTAAGGGGTAAGGATTTCTTCTGTAGCACTGAGTTATTCACAATTTCCCCCATAAATAAAAACAAAGGACACAGGGCTGGGCTAATTATTTCTTGGTTTTTATAGCCCATGTCGACAAGTTTAATATCTGAAAAAAAAAAAAGGAGAATCTGATACTGTTTAAATAGTTTAAGGATACCCTGGTGTTTAGTGGACTGTGCTATTTATTCATTTATTACTTTTGCAATAATTTGTGTGAATCCTAGCTCCCTTAAAAAATACATTTGTTTATTTGACTCTGCCAAATTTTAGTTGCTGCTTGTGGGATCTAGCTCCCTGACCAGGGATCAGACCTGGGCCCCTTTTATCGAGAGTGTGGATTTCTCGCCATTGGACCAGCAGGGGGGTCCCGGGACTGTGCTGTTTGCTGCTCAGCAGCGTCCCCAGGAACCAGGACAGGTGTGTCTGGGACGCAAGCGGGAAGGGCCTCACCTGCAACCCCTTCCCCGTGTGTCTCCTGGGCCGTCTCTCACTCCAGTTACACCAACACACTTTTATCACAGTCTTAACACCTATCAGGCAATTTTATGTCTTAAAAAAAGTGGATAGAAGATGCTGGCTTTGGGGCGTGCGCTCAGGGGGAGAGTCTGCGCCCTGGAGCCTTGAGGGCGGCTCCGGCCTGGGCCAGCCCCAGCCACCCCCCACCCTCTGCCACTGCACCACGGCTTCCGCCTGCCTGTTTGTTCCTTCCTTTCTGTCTCTCCTGGGTTTAACTTTCTCTAGCTGACAAATATCTGCTTAATGCTGGAAAAAAACTCTTCAAAGTAAACGCAGCTTCTCTTTGTTCCAGAAGTAAAACCTCATTGTGTTCCTAGCAGCTTTTCAAGTCCAGAGCTCTGTGCAAGTGCAGCATACAGTTTTAAAACATGCAGTGGTGTGTGTGTGTGCCTGCATGTGTATTTTCTAGAAACTCTGATGCTGTGAAAAACATCAGCCTCCCTAGACATGTTTCATATTTTCTTTCAGTAAACTCTGAATTTTGTTCTTGGGATGAGTCGGGCTTGTGATTGCTAGAAAGCATAAATTTGCCCAAATATCATACAACTTCCTTTGTGACATAATTCTGTGCCAAAATAAGACTTTTATTCATCTTTTCCTAAAATTTGAGGTTTATCTGGACATTTTTTAAATTAAAAAATTGAAAGTGGTAGGAGTGAGGACCAGAACAAGTGGACCCTAAGGCAGAGAATATTTCAGTTGGCCCCTTGCACCCATCTCCATGCTATTCAAATGTGTGCCAGACACATTTGTCTAAAGAAAATCTATAATGTTTTGGCTTTTTACATGATCAGTTCAGTTGCTCAGTTGTGTCCAACTCTTTGCAACCCCATGGACTGCAGCACGCCAGGCCTCCCTGTCCATCACCAACTCCCAGAGTTTACTCAAACTCACGTCCATTGAGTCGGTGATGCCATCCAACCATCTCATCCTCTGTCGTCCCCTTCTCTTCCCACCTTCAATCCTTCCCAGCATCAGGGTCTTTTCCAGTGAGTCAGCTCCTTGCATCAGGTGGCCAAAGTATTGGAGTTTCAGCTTCAGCATCAGTCCTTCCAATGAATATTCAGGACTGATTTCCTTTAGGATGAACGGGTTGGATCTCCTTGCATGCAGTTCAAGGGACTCTCAAGAGTCTTCTCCAATACTCCAATACCACAGTTCAAAGCATCAGTTCTTCAGCGCTCAGCTTTCTTTATAGTCCAACTTCCACATCCATACATGACTACTGGAAAAACCATAGCTTTCACTAGACAGACTTTTGTTGGCAAAGTATTGTCTCTGCTTTTTAATATGCTGTCTAGGTTTCTTCCAAGGAAAAGCTTTATTCTTTTAATTTCTTTAATTTGTCTTTTATTTATTTTAATTTATTTAAATTTAATTTCTTTAATTTAAATGTCTTTTAATTTCATGGCTGCAGTCAGTATTTGCAGTGATTTTGGAGCCCCCCAAAATAAAGTCTCTCACTGTTTCCATTTCTTCCCCATCTATTTGTCATGAAGAGATGGGACCAGATGCCATGATCTTTGTTTTCTGAATGTTGAGTTTTAAGCCAACTTTTTCACTCTCCTCTTTCACTTTCAAGAGGCTCTTTATTTATTTTTTTTCATTTATTTTTATTAGTTGGAGGCTAATTACTTTACAATATTGTAGTGGTTTTTGTCATACATTGACATGAATCAACCATGGATTTACATGTATTCCCCTCAAGAGGCTCTTTAGTTCTTTGTTTTCTGCCATAGGGGTGGTGTCATCTGCATATCTGAGGTTATTGATATTTCTCCCTGCAATCTTGATTCCAGCTTGTGCTTCATCCAGCCCAGCATTTTGCATGATGTACTCTGCATAAGAGTTAAATAAGCAGGGTGACAATATACAGCCTTGAGGTACTCCTTTCTCGATTTGGGCTTCCCTGGTGGCTCAGCTGGTGAAGAAGCCGCCTGCAATGCACGAGACCTGGGTTCGATCCCTGGGCTGGGAAGGTCCCCTGGAGAAGGGAGCAGCTACTCACTCCAGTATTCTTTCCTGGAGAATTCCATGGACTGTATAGTCCACGCGGTCACAAAGAGTCGGACACGACTGACCGACTTTCACTTTCACATGATAAGTCACTATTTAAAAAACTTTTCTCTTCAGCATTTGAACTGCTTTAAAACACTGCGTTGGCTTTGGAAACCTTTCGCACCTATCTCCAATTCAGCGCGCCGGGGGTGACTTTACCCGCGTGTTCAAGTGTGCAAGGGCTGAGCAGCGCGCGCCCAGGAGGTCAGCTTCTGTTTGCACATCTCCAGCTGCAGTGTCTCTGCCATTCAGAGAGACTCTCAGGGACAGGCCCCCGGGAGGGGATCTAGCGCGCGGTGACGGGGCTGAGGACCGGAAACCGCCGGGCGCCCCCGCCACTCTCCGCGAGGCCCCGCCCCCGCCCCGCGGCCCCGCCCCGCCCCGCCGCGCCGCCTCGGGGCGGGCCCTCGGTCTGCAGCCAATGAGCACCGGCGGGCCAGGAGCGCGGCGGCTTGTTGCCTCGGCGACCGGCGCGCGGCCCCGCCCCCGCCGAGCCTCCCGGTCGGGTTCGGACTCCAGCGCCAGTGGGTCCGGCGCAGTGGACGCACGATGCCCAAGTGGGGCGCGCGGCGGAGGCCCGGCCTCCTGCTCGGCGCGCTTCTGCTGATCGTGTGCCTCCCGGTGCTCCGCAGGTGAGCTGACGCCGCGTCCCGCGCACCTGCGCCCGCGCCCGGAGCCGGCCCGGAGCCCCCAAGGGCAGTCCCCACGGGGCGACCCCCCGGCCCCGTCCGACCGGAGCGCCGGCGCCCGGTCGCTCTGTGCCCCCGGAGCCCAGGCGCTGCACGCCCGGCCCCGGCGTCTGCGCCCAGCCGGGGCTCCCCACCCTCCTGCGCAGGGGGTACGCGCAGAACTGGCCATCAGACAGGGGCCAAGCGTGCGCGCCCCGAATTTTCCTGCCGAGCCCCAGGCCCACTGCTTTTCTCCGAGGTCCCCACATTTTCTGCCAAGCCTGCTGCGAGGTTTCTCTGTTCGGCTGAGGTCAGAGCTCCAGCTCCGTAGGGTCCACTTGCCCGGCCCAGCGCGGTCCCCAGGTCTCTGTCCCGCGGGTCCTCCAAGCTCCTTAGTCTGGGTGTGGTTGCCCCGTTCTCAGGATGCGTCTTCCCCTTGCCCACCACCAGCTCACCAGCTCACCCCTTCCCACTCCCCATTCCCTTATAACATGTTATCTGGGGTTGCGTTTGGGGATAGAATGCTTTACCCACCACCTATGCCTGTGCCTGAGCCTAGACTTTTCCTACCGACTCTGTTTATAGGATTTTACAGCTGTGACCCTATCTCTCAGGTCAGTGCCTGGAACTTTCCATATTCAAAATGTCCAGTGTTTCGGGAAGTCAGGCAGGGACGCTGGTGTTGAAGCTGAAGGCTGAGCCAGTGGACCTGCTGCAGGCACACTGCCCTCAGCTTTATCTATTGCTTCTTTCTGTGTCCTTGTCACTCCTCTGGGAGACTGCGATGTTTGGGAGGGAGCGAACTCTTTCCCTTTGCACCTTTCCAAGTCTGAGGTGTCACCTTTGTTTCGGAGGTGACGAGGGTGTCAGCATTGTTTGGGAGAAGGAAATGCTTTTCTGGGGCTCGGAAAACTTCAGGGCATCCCGTTTCCCCAGCTGCTCCCAAGACTTTTCCATCCTGTCTGTGATCTCTCCCCTTCCTCTTTGAGAACTGGTCCTAGCCCTTGGAGGCACAGGGCTGACGCAAACCCCAGAGTGATCCCTCCAGGCAGAGGTGGCAGGAGCCTCTGGCATACACCCATGTATCCAGGAGACCACACCCCAGGGAGAAAGGCCCGCCGCGCAGGAGGGGCACGTGCTTGGATGCTGGAGGTCAGAGAGGCAGCAGCCCTTGGGGAACCCAGACAGGTCATGGGGAGGGGGATGGTGGCTGAGACAGGCTCAGGATGGGCCAGGCAGGTACCCTGACAGTCTCCAGGAGGAGGCGCAAGAAGGGGGCGGGTGCTTGTTGGGGTCTGGAGGGAGAGGAGGTAAAGAAACTGGGCTCTCGCAGGCGAGGGAACCTGTGTCCATCTGGCAGCAGGAAGAGTTGGGTCCGTGGAGCAGCCTAGACGAAGGGCAGCGGCTCCTGCCCTGGCAGCGGTGGGGCACGTTCAGCGTTTAGGAAGGACACCGCGTTCCTGCTGCGCCTTCTTTCTCGGCCGGCGAGCCAGAGGCCAGAGAAGCTTGGGCTGGGTCAGGGCTGCCTCTGAGGTCCTCCGGAATACTTGTCTCCTTGCGTCTTTCGGGCTGCCTCTCGCGGGTGCCTTCCGCCCAGGTCCCTCTGTCCCACTTGGGCTGGACACCGAGACCTGAGTCTGGAGGCCAGAGCCAGCTCCCTCCCCTGCCTGATGCCTGGATGGCCAGGTCACCCGCCGACTGGGGCCTCTCCCAGCTGTTGGGAACGTGGACGCGGTCCCCAAAGTAGAGGTCACGCGGGGATGGGCCGCAGAGCCGGGAGCTCCAGGTCAGGGGCGGCTGTGTGGGTGGGGGAGGGGCTGCTTGGTCGCAGCCTTTTTTTTTTTTCTTCGTGAACTTTTACCTGGATTGGTTCGTGGTCAATCACTGCTGTTTGCTGACATCATATCCAAGAGAAGACTTTTGAGGAAGATTTCAGCCTTTGGTTTTTTAGCTTGAACATTGGTCTTAAAAAAATCACCTTGATGGCAGTATAACCGTCGTGTAATCAGTCGCACGTGTAGCAGGTGTGTCTGCTGGGTTCTGACACATGCACCATCCGTGGAGCGACCACCGCAGCTGTGACAGAGTGGGTGTCCACCAGCCCCGGAAGCTCACTGGTGCCCCTGGGTCCCATGCTCGCATCTCCCCAAGAACACTCATATGCTGCATTTGGCCTCAGACACTACCTGGCATCCTCTCAAGCTTACAGAGGTGTAACCCTCTGCCTTGGCTGACTTTCTTCACTTGGCATGTTTCTTGGGGTCCAGGGTGTGTGTGCTGGGTGAACCTCGGCTCCGAACCTCTCCTTCTCCACAAGCACAAGAATGCCTGCCTGGTGTGACAAGGGCGTGGTTCCCGTTCAGGACCTTCCCTCAGTATCTGCGCCTCACTGAGCAACCCCCAGGGAGCTCTGTGTCTCTCTAAGCTAGAGGTCAGCTGCAGAGTCGGCAGGGCCAGAGCCGAGGCGGGCCGCCTGCATCGCCTCCCGAGGGAGGTTGTCTTTGCTGCTCCCGCCCTGCCAGGGTCTGGGTTCCAGAAAGTCGCTCCTCCCCTGGGAGGGAGAGGAGAAGGACCTCTCAGGCGACCCGGGGACATGGGTCACAGCCTCGGAACCAGGTCGCTCTCTTTGGTCCCCTCCTCTGAGGGCGTTGAGTGCCGGACCATGTCCTTCCAGGCATCTGTGAGGTCACGGGTTTTATGGGCTTCGGCTGTTCCGTACGCTGCTCTCCGTGGAGCCCAAGTCATCGCTGCTGGAACGCTCCAGGTCTCACGTTCTGGCAGCAAAGCTCTCAGCCCGTGGGAGTGTCACCCCTGACACACCTGGGGAAGGGGGGCAGGTGTCTGAGACCCTGTGCCAGAGGAGAGGGTGGGTGCTGAGGGTCTGTGACTGGGGGACCGGGATCTCAGCAAATGCGTGGACGCTGAAGGTCTGTGATCAGGGGACTGGGGTCTCAGCAAGTGCGTGGACGCTGAGGGTCTGTGATCGGGGGACTGGGGTCTCAGCAAGTGCGTGGACGCTGAGGGTCTGTGATCGGGGGACTGGGGTCTCAGCAAGTGCGTGGACGCTGAGGGTCTGTGATCGGGGGACTGGGGTCTCAGCAAGTGCGTGGACGCTGAGGGTCTGTGATCAGGGGACTGGGGTCTCAGCAAGTGCGTGGATGCTGAGGGTCTGTGATCGGGTGACCGGGGTCTCAGCAAGTGCGTGGATGCTGAAGGTCTGTGATCAGGTGACCAGGGTGCCCCAGAGACCAGCCCTGAGGCCTCCGGAGCCTCAGCCCCCCAAATATCAGGACTCCGGCCAAGGAGTCCTCTCCTCTTGGAAGGAGCCGGGGAAGTAAACATGCTTCATTTCCATGATGCGACTCCAGTCCTCTCGTGTCACCTGGAATGCTCTTCTGGTGAAGCGGCAGGAGACGCCAGGGCTCAGAGACCCTCTCAGGACGCGTGGGGTCTGAGGGCACCAGGCCCCGTCCAGCATCCAGCAGCGGGGGCTTGCTGCCTGCTCACCATTTACTTTTATGTTTGCTTAAATCGATTGGTCTGGCTGTCAAAGGCTGTGTTGAGAGTCCCCCTCGTGTGCTGCCTCTCCTGGACGAAAGGGCAGTGGATTCTTAGAGGCTCGTGGTAAGAAAGCGGGTGCGTCTCAACGGGGGTGCACAGGAGACCCTTAGTTACTGCCCCTGCTCCCGCCCCCCGCCTCCCACGATGGTTGGCGGGGCTGTTCCTTTCAAGAGCACCTTTGCGTTGTTCTTACAAACAACGCAAGTTATTTTGTGACTAGGTCATCTAGGAAGAAGGATGAAGCCTTCAAATAAAGTAAAGGGGAAAATGAGGTCCCTGGGTTCCCATCTCCCCGCCCGGAGGTGGCCCCCATCATGGAGATGCTCAGGGGTGTCCCGTGCGTACGAAGACGGCTGTAGGCGGCACTCTATCTGTCCAGTTATTCAAACTGCTCCCTCCTGAAAGACATCCATGGCTGCAAACCAGGCTGCAGTGAACGTCTGTGGGTGAGATTTCTGAACTAGAATCTCTGACTGTATGAGGCGCTCATTTTAAGTCTTGATCGACATTTACATTAAGTAAGTAAACAGCAGATTCTCTTTCTGTTGGGTCAGCCTGAGCTCTGTGGTCTGAGGGTTAGATCTGTGTGTCCAGTCTGTGTCCTCTAAGAGCTAACCCAGCTCTGTCTGTCTCAGGAGGTAAGTCCCATGGGGTGGACTTTGAAAGCAATTTATTTAGGTTGCACTTGTTCGGTCCAATCCTTTTCTTCTGATTCCTCGAGTCTTCGAGATCAGAGTCTTGTCATGGGGGCGCCTGGAGGTTTGCTCACAGAGCTTTCCCTTCTGGGCACATCCTCTGCCGCTGCTGCCAGTGGGAACGTTCCCCAAAGTGAGAGCACGGGGTCCCCTGACGTCCGGTCACTCTGTGCTGTTCGTGTGTGGTGGAATCCGAATGAGGGGTGTCACTGCACGACGGGGTCTTGGGGTCTCCTCGAGTAGATATTGTTCACACATGAACTCCTATGGGCTTTAGACAGGGCTGCTGGCCTGGCCTGCGGGGCCAGAACTCCCCCGCTCACCAGGTCCTTCCCACGGGGATGGGCAGGGGTGCCAGGAGCGGTGGGCACAGGCCTGCGGATGCTGCCCGATGGATGGAAGGCCAGCCCTCTGGAAACAGTTAACGCCTCTCCCAGCGAAGCAGGAGCCATGGCCTGGTGCACACGGCCAAGGAGTGCAGCCACGAGGCTGGGCAGACCCGGGCAGAGCTGCAGATCTCGGGGCTCATGGGCTGATGCAGGCGGCACTCTTCTGGAGTGGGGGTGTCAGAGGCGCTGGCCAGGAATGGGGAGGGGGTGGATCCCTCCCCAGGCCCCCAGCCCCCGCTGACTGCACACAGCTGAAGGCTGGTGAGACCCCAAGCCCCCAGGTGGGCGGTTCCGGAGACCGGGTGGCTGATGAAGCTGGGCCTCAGGAGCGTGTGGCCACATCCGTCTTCAGAGTGATGAGGAGAAGCGTGTATTTCAGTCCCAAGTGTGAGGGTGTCTTCATCGTGTTCTCCTGGGTGACAGCCTCAGGCACGGCCACGTGGATGGGCGGTGTGTTTTCACGGTCAGCATCTTTAGAGCGAAGCCCTGGACGCAGACTCAGCGGAACCTCACCAAGTGGGCACCGGTGTGCGTTATGTGCGGAGACAGAGAGGCATCCGGAATTCAGAAGAGAGTGTAGATGGGAGCTCCTGCTGGAAGGAAGGCAGCGGCCCTGGTCTCCGCAGAAAGTGTCATCAGGGCACGTCCCTGGTGGTCCGGTGGCTGAGACTGTGCCCTCGTGCAGGGGGCCCAGCTTCTAGCCCTGGTCAGGGAACTGGATCCCGCATGTGGCAACTGAATGTTCTGCGTGCCACATTGAAAACTGAAGATCCCATGTGCCACTGCTAAGCCCCAGAGCAGCCAAATAAATAAATGTTTTTTGTTTTCTTTTTAGTTTCATCAGGAATGAACTGCTCGCGGGAAAGCAGCAGTAAGCAGGGCTTCCCTGGGGTTGGTGGGCTCCGAGCGCACAGGCCTCCGTCAGAAGGAGAGGCCCCCGCCTGAGCCCGCCACAGGCCCTGGTGCCTTTCTCAACCGTGGCTCGTCAGCTGCTCGGGAAGCCGGAGGTGGTTATTAGTGTAACGAGCAGCAGCACTGATGATCATCGTCTGTATTAGTGACTGTTTACGTTGTTGTTTATGGGGCTCTGACATGTATCACCTTGTTCTCTCACAGTGTTCCTTGGAGAAACCCAGCATTTGTTATCCTGGTTTTCCCGGTGCAGCCGTCCCTATTATTAGTGTACTGAGGACTTGTTAGTTACCTACCAGAAAGTCCTCCTTGGAGAGACCCAGCGTTTATCACCCTGGTTTTCCTGGTGGAGCCATTCCTATTATTAGTGTATTGAGAACTCGTTATTTACCTACCAGAAAGTCCTCAAAGCTGCTGGTTCTCCAGTGTTTGGCCTTTGATAGCAACTCCAGCTTTGCTCTTTTCAGTGTTAATTTTACCCCTCTTAATGAACACCGAGAGGAAGATTTTTTTAATCTAGAAAATCATAGGATCTAGAGAGACGGGTAAGGAGAAGCCCCACCCTGGAGGAGTCTCTGCAGATGTGTTTCAGAGGACAAGCTGCAAGGCTGCTGATCTCAGGTCTACCCTGGGGAACGGCCACAGTGCAGACTTGGACTCAGTAGGTCCCAGTAGGGCCTGCGTGTCTGCGTTTCTGACGAGCTCCAGGCGTGGCACGGGCAGGGGAAGGGCACACCTGGAGACAGAGCCCAATGACTTGTCATCCACGGGGGCAAGGGGTCACAGAGAGCCATCTCCCACCCCACCTGCACCCCTGCACCTGCCAGGTGGGGGAGGCCCTCACAGCTTTTGGGGAGATGGGGTTGTGAACAGATGTTATGTCAGTGACTTGGGGAACTCCCAGGAGCTCTTCTGTTGAAGTTCTGGCCAGTGATCAGGGACTGCTTCCTGGTGGAATGATTGCTCAGTGGGGGGTGTGTGTGTGTGTGTTTGTATGTGTATTTGTGCATTCACCGCTGGACGGTCAGTGATCAGTGTGCCGTGTGTGTCTGTGTGTACCCGTGTGTGTGTGTGTGCCCGTGTGTGTGTGTGAGTGTGTGTGCCCGCGCACTGCTGGATGGGCAGTGATCAGTGTGCACGTGTGTGTGTGTGTGTGCACTGCTGGACAGTCAGTGACCAGCAGGCCCGTGTGTGTGTGCGTGTGTGTGTGTGTGCACTGCTGGATGGTCAGTGATCAGTGTGCATGTGTGTGTGTGTGCACTGCTGGATGGTCAGTGATCAGTGTGCCCGTGTGTGTGTGTGTGTGTGTGAGGGTGTGTGTGAGTGTGTGTGCACTGCTGGACGGTCGTGATCAGTGTGCCCCTGTGTGTGTGTGTGTTAGTGTGTGCACTGCTGGATGGTCAGTGATCAGTGTGTGTGTGTGTGCCCGTGTGTGTGTGTGTGTGAGTGTGTGTGCCCGCGCACTGCTGGATGGGCAGTGATCAGTGTGCACGTGTGTGTGTGTGTGTGCACTGCTGGACAGTCAGTGACCAGCAGGCCCGTGTGTGTGTGTGTGTGTGTGTATATGTGTGCACTGCTGGACGGTCAGTGATCAGTGTGTGTGTGTGTGTGTATGTGTGCACTGTTGGACGGTCAGTGATCAGTGTGCGTGTGTGTGTGAGTGTGTGTGAGGGTGTGTGTGAGTGTGTCTGAACTGCTAGACAGTCGTGATCAGTGTGCCCCTGTGTGTGTGTGTGTGTGTGTGTGAGTGTGTGCACTGCTGGGTGGTCAGTGATCAGTGTGCGTGTGTGTGTGTGTGCACTGCTGGATGGTCAGTGATCAGTGTGCCTGTGTGTGTGTGTGTGTGTGTGTGAGTGTGTGTGTGAGTGTGTGTGAACTGCTGGACGGTTGTGATCAGTGTGCCCCTGTGTGTGTGTGTGTGAGTGTGTGCCCTGCTGGATGGTCAGTGATCAGTGTGTGTGTGTGTGTGTGCCCGTGTGTGTGTGTGAGTGTGTGTGCACTGCTGGACAGTCAGTGATCAGTGTGCCCCTGTGTGTGTGTGTGAGTGTGTGTGCACTGCTGGATGGTCAGTGATCAGTGTGCGTGTGTGTGAGTGTGTGTGCACTGCTGGATGGTCAGTGATCAGTGTGTGTGTGTGTGTGTGTATGTGTGCACTGCTGGGATGGTCAGTGATCGGTGTGCGTGTGTGTGTGAGTGTGAGTGTGTGTCCACTGCTGGACGGTCAGTGATCAGTGTGCCCCTGTGTGTGTGTGTGTGTGTGTGCGCACTGCTGGATGGTCAGTGATCAGTGTGCCCCTGTGTGTGTGTGTGAGTGTGTGTGCACTGCTGGATGGTCAGTGATCAGTGTGCGTGTGTGTGAGTGTGTGTGCACTGCTGGATGGTCAGTGATCAGTGTGCGTGTGTGTGTGTGTGTGTGTGTGTGTGTGTGTGTGCACTGCTGGGATGGTCAGTGATCGGTGTGCATGTGTGTGTGAGTGTGAGTGTGTGTCCACTGCTGGACGGTCAGTGATCAGTGTGCCCCTGTGTGTGTGTGTGTGTGTGTACTGCTGGATGGTCAGTGATCAGTGTGCCCCTGTGTGTGTGTGTGTGTGTGCACTGCTGGGCAGTCGTGATCAGTGTGCATGTGTGTGTGTGCACTGCTGGACGGTCAGTGATCAGTGTGCGTGTGTGTATGTGTGTGTGTGCACTGCTGGATGGTCAGTGATCAGTGTGCGTGTGTGTATGTGTGTGTGTGCACTGCTGGATGGTCAGTGATCAGTGTGCGTGTGTGTGTGTGTGTGCACTGCTGGATGGTCAGTGATCAGTGTGTGTGTGTGTGTGTGTGCACTGCTGGATGGTCAGTGATCAGTGTGCGTGTGTGTGTGTGTGCACTGCTGGATGGTCAGTGATCAGTGTGTGTGTGTGTGTGTGTGCACTGCTGGATGGTCAGTGATCAGTGTGCGTGTGTGTGTGTGTGCACTGCTGGATGGTCAGTGATCAGTGTGTGTGTGTGTGTGTGTGTGTGCATTGCTGGATGGTCAGTGATCAGTGTGCGTGTGTGTGTGTGTGCACTGCTGGATGGTCAGTGATCAGTGTGTGTGTGTGTGTGTGTGTGTGTGCACTGCTGGATGGTCAGTGATCAGTGTGTGTGTGTGTGTGTGTGTGCACTGCTGGATGGTCAGTGATCAGTGTGTGTGTGTGTGTGTGTGCACTGCTGGATGGTCAGTGATCAGTGTGTGTGTGTGCACTGCTGGATGGTCAGTGATCAGTGTGTGTGTGCGTGTGTGTGTGTGTGTGTGCGTGCACTGCTGGACCGTCAGTGATCAGTGTGCCTGTTGTGAAGCAGAGAATCTGCACGCAGCTCTGCCCCTCCTCGCCTGGGTGAGCGCGGGGAGGTTAGGTGAGGCTGAAGGCCACGGAAGCCCGTGCAACACGATGCGTGAAGGAAGGTAGAGTGTGTTCTTTGGAGAAGATGTGCTCAGAGAGCGGGGAGACCGTGCTCGGCTGTGGGTGAGCTGGAGGCCTCCCACGAGCAGCAGGAGCTGGTGCCGAGCCAGGCGCGGCCCGGGAGGCAGGCGGGGGCGGGAGGCGGCCAGGCGGTGGCCACGGAGCTCACAGGCCTCCTTGTGCCATGCTGGGGCTCACGCTCCAGGGCGGGTGGGCAGGGTCCTGCAAGGCCCAGGTGGTGAGTGTGTCCAGGTTTGAGGACCCTGCTGTCTGCCGTCACGTCACTGAGCCCGAGCAGCACAGACTGTGTAGACAGGTGGCAGGTTATCAGTAAAATTATGGATGCTGAAATGTCAAGTTCAATACAACTGTTTTATGTCCCTAAGTATTCTTCTTTTGATTTTTTCCAACCATTTACAAATGTGAAAACTGTTCTCAGCTGGCAGACTGCACGCAGGCACAAGGTGGGGGGGCGTGTGGAGTCTGGCGTCTGCAGACTCTTGGCTTCGGGCAGCTGCCCAGTGGACAGTGCTTTCACCATGAAATTGACAACTGAAATAAGATGACTTGGCACAACAACCAGCACGTTAAAGATAGTGAAATGCTGAATTAAACAGAGAAGGCAACGGCACCCCACTCCAGTACTCTTGCCTGGAAAATCCCGTGGATGGAGGAGTCTGGTAGGCTGTAGTCCACGGGGTCGCTAAGAGTTGGATACAACCGAGTGACTTCACTTTCGCTTTTCACTTTCCTGCATTGGAGAAGGAAATGGCAACCCACTCCAGTGTTTTTGCCTGCAGAATCCCAGGGACGGGGGAGCCTGGTAGGCTGCCGTCTATGGGGTCACACAGAGTTGGACATGACTGAAGCGACTTAGCAGCAGCAGCTGAATTAAATGGGAAAGAATGGAAAGATTGGGATTGTTCATATCAGGGACACAAAAAGCCTACTGAAGCTATTCTATTTGCAAAGCATGTTAAAATGAATTAATTTCAAACAGTGAGAAGATGCTTTTGCTGCTTGTAAGATACATCTTTGACAGCAAGTCTCGTTGAGCCCGTCCCTGCGTGTCCCGTGGACAGCATGCCTTGTGGCTCGTGAGGGCGGCCTTGCCACAGGCTCTTTCCTCGTACTTCCCTGGTGCCCGACCCTCGTGCAGCCCTTGTGAGCACTTAGGACAGGTGATGGCCGCAGTTGCTGGGGCACGGCCATGCCAGGGAGCCAGGGTCTGCAGCCCCCAGCGATGGCACTACCAAGGGGAGGCCCAGGGCTCACGTCCAGACTCTCCTCTCAGAGATCCTGCTTTTGTTTCTACATCCCTGTGCAGGTGGTCATTTGGGAGAACTGTATTTTTAAATTTCATTTTAAGTCACTTGGAACATGGAACTTTTTGAAGAAGGAAGCCACTGATAGGTTTACAGTTACCCACAGATGACCATTTCACAGTCTCCAAGTGTATTCCTCCCCCATCCACTGGTGACCGTAACTTTGTGTTTGTTCTTTTACATTCGTGATTTTAGTTCTATTTTGTAAGTTCATTTGTACCACTCTTTTTAGGGTCTACATTATAAGCAATATCATATATTTGCCTTTGATTTGCTTTACTCAGTATGAACTCTCTAGGTCCATCTGTATTGCTGCAAGTGGCGTTATTTTGTTCTTTTTGTGGCTGAGTAATATTCCTTTGTACCACATCTTTATCCATTCATCTGTCGACGGACGTCTAGGTGGCTTCCATGTCCTGGCTATTGTAAATAGTGCTGCAATGAGCGCTGGGGTGCATGTGTCTTTCTGAATTATAGGGCTTCCCTGGTAGCTCAGCTGGTAAAGAATGTGCCTCAGTGCAGGAGACCCTGGTTCAATCCCTGGGTTGGGAAGATGCCCTGGAAAAGGGAAAGGCTACGCACTCCAGTGTTCTTGGGCTTCCCTGTGGCTCAGCTGGTAAGGAATTATGGTACTACAGCTATACGCCCAGGAGTGGGATTGCCAGATCATATGGTAGTTCTGTTTTTAGATTTCGAAGGACTCTCCAGACTGTTCTCCACAGTGGCTGTCCCTGTCGCTGCCTCTTATGTCTCGCTTCAGCAGACGTGCAGTCACTGTCATTGCGGGGGAGACATCTCAGTTTCTGTCCCAGTCTCAGCGAGGACCAGGTGTGGGACCAGCCGGGGTCTGCACAGCTGAGGAGCACAGGCTGGGGCAGTCCGTCCACACTGCCCGTTACATGGCCGGTCAGACCCGAGCCCGTGGCGTGGAGGCGGGGGGAGAGATGGCCTCCACACACGCCCGTGGCCGGTGAGGCTTGGGCGGGCAAGACTGTGTCTCAGCCAGGGCTGGTTCTTATGAGCCTCTTTCAACCGTGTTTGAGTTTAGCTTCTGTTTGAAGATAAATGGAAACACCAGAGAGGCGTAGGGGCCTTTTCAAAGCAGGGCCAAGGCAGCAGTGACCATTCCTGTCCTCCCGTCCCCAGCTCTCCTCAGCGTCCAGCTTGTCTCACTGCTTCCTCTGAGAGACGGGCTGGCAGGGTGATGGGGTGGGGGTTGTGTGTCGCGTGAGGGCTCCCTCCCCGCCGCCAGTCCTCCAACTCCAGGGCGCACATTCTGTGGACTCACCTTCCTGGCAGCCCCCTGGTGGGTGCTCCCCGTCCAGACGCCCCTCGGCCACACCCGGTCCTCAGGAACATGAACCTTGGACGCAGGGTCCCTGAGCAGACGCTGTTCCTAACTGGTCCCTCTCTCCAGGTATCTGCTCCGCCAGCCTGGGGGCTGTGACCTTGAGGTGACCCCGAGGTACCATGTCAAGTAGCCGCTGCTTTGATGTGTGTCCTGTGGCCGCTGTAGGAAGCCACGTCCGCCCCGACTCCTCTCGGTCCCAGCACCGAAAGGCAGCTTCTCCGCCCTTAGGCCTCTGCCCGTGTGCACCCCGACCTCCCTTCTGAGTGTGGCCCCGTGTTGAAAGCCGGCTTGTCTGTTCCTCGCTGGCTGGGTGTGAGCGCCGCTGACGCGCGTGGCAGCCTCGAGTCTGCTGGCGTCGGGGCCGTCCGGGGGCTGGAGGCGGAGGCGGGGACCGGCTGCCCGCAGCCCCCGCGCCCGGCTGGCGGGCGGCTCTGAGGCCCTGTCTCCTGCAGGCTGAACTGGAGCGGCCTCGGCGCCTCGTTGTTGTGGCGCCGGCACCTAGGGCTGCGGGCCGATGGCCAGAACTTCAAGCTGGAGAACTCGGCCTTCTGGATCTTCGGGGGCTCCATCCACTACTTCCGGGTGCCCCGGGCCTACTGGAGGGACCGTCTCCTGAAGCTGCGGGCCTGTGGCCTCAACACGCTGACCACGTGAGCGCCGCCCCGCGCCCCGCGCCCCTCACCTGGCCCGGCCCCCCGTGGGTGTAAGGGGGAGGAGCCCGGCCCCCGCGTGGGTCTAAGGGGGAGCAGCCCGGCCCCCCGTGGGTGTAAGGGGGAGGAGCCCGGCCCCCCGTGGGTGTAAGGGGGAGGAGCCCGGCCCCCCCGTGGGTGTAAGGGGGAGCAGCCCGGCCCCCCCGTGGGTGTAAGGGGGAGCAGCCCGGCCCCCCCCCGTGGGTGTAAGGGGGAGCAGCCCGGCCCCCCCGTGGGGGTAAGGGGGAGGAGCCCGGCCCCCCCGTGGGTGTAAGGGGGAGGAGCCCGGCCCCCCCGTGGGTGTAAGGGGGAGGAGCCCGGCCCCCGCGTGGGTCTGAGGCGGAGGAGCCCGGCCCCCGCGTGGGTCTGAGGCGGAGGAGCCCGGCCCCCGCGTGGGTCTGAGGCGGAGGAGCCCGGCCCCCCGTGGGTGTAAGGGGGAGGAGCCCGGCCCCGCGTGGGTGTAAGGGGGAGGAGCCCGGCCCCCGCGTGGGTCTGAGGCGGAGGAGCCCGGCCCCCGCGTGGGTCTGAGGCGGAGGAGCCCGGCCCCCCGTGGGTGTAAGGGGGAGGAGCCCGGCCCCCCGTGGGTGTAAGGGGGAGCAGCCCGGCCCCCCCGTGGGTCTAAGGGGGAGCAGCCCGGCCCCCCGTGGGTGTAAGGGGGGGGAGCCCGGCCCCCCGTGGGTGTAAGGGGGAGCAGCCCGGCCCCCCCGTGGGTGTAAGGGGGAGCAGCCCGGCCCCCCCGTGGGTGTAAGGGGGAGGAGCCCGGCCCCCCCGTGGGTGTAAGGGGGAGGAGCCCGGCCCCCCCGTGGGTGTAAGGGGGAGGAGCCCGGCCCCCCCGTGGGTGTAAGGGGGAGGAGCCCGGCCCCCCGTGGGTGTAAGGGGGAGGAGCCCGGCCCCCCGTGGGTGTAAGGGGGAGGAGCCCGGCCCCCGCGTGGGTCTGAGGCGGAGGAGGAGCCCGGCCCCCGCGTGGGTCTGAGGCGGAGGAGCCCGGCCCCCGCGTGGGTCTGAGGCGGAGGAGCCCGGCCCCCCGTGTGTGTAAGGGGGAGGAGCCCGGCCCCCCCGTGGGTGTAAGGGGGAGCAGCCCGGCCCCCCCGTGGGTGTAAGGGGGAGCAGCCCGGCCCCCCCGTGGGTGTAAGGGGGAGGAGCCCGGCCCCCGCGTGGGTCTGAGGCGGAGGAGCCCGGCCCCCGCGTGGGTCTGAGGCGGAGGAGCCCGGCCCCCGCGTGGGTCTGAGGCGGAGGAGCCCGGCCCCCGCGTGGGTCTGAGGCGGAGGAGCCTGGCCCCCGCGTGGGTCTGAGGGAGGAGCCCCCCTCCCCCCTTGCCGAGGTGTGTGTGGACTTTCCCAGCACACCTGTCTCCATATCGCTTTCTGGAATCGTCTTCAGAAGCTGCGGTTTCCCTCCTGGAATAAGCGCAGGGTCAGCCGGTGGTGGCCACCCACCTCTGTGCTGATCCGGGAATCAGTTACCACATGGGCTCGGTTGGGAAAAAAATCTTGATCATTTTGTGGATGTCTTTTTCAGCATTTCCAACAGATGTTTAGATCCAAGTCTATGAAATCAAGTGCATGATCAGGCTGGGTTATTAAAACTTCAGGCAAAAATGTGTGATTATAAGTCAAGGACGTGGGTTTTCTTGGTAGTTTATGAACCGATTTTTGAAGACAGTTCTAAGAACAGTTACGGGGTGTTCTGAGCCATGACAGCATCAGTTGAACAAAGTATGTGATTTTCCAGGAAGGTTACCTAGTGGGATCCATTTATTTCTGGTCCTAAGGGGGGCACATGCTCGTGTTACAGGGCTCCTGACAGGGGCTGAGCATTTTGCCTTATAAGATCAGGAGAGTCTGTATGAGCTCTTGAGTCTGAAGTGGAAGCAGGAAGCCACCTATTCACCTTTGCAATCGGAGACCTTCCCCCAGAGGCTGGCGTGGGTGGCGTCCAGGAGAGGGGCATCCGGGACTCAGGCAGCCACTTAAGGAGCTTACATTTCCTGATCTTCTCTTTGGGTAAGAACCTCAGTCTGTGGCAGGGTTGGGATTCTGAGTATTGCGTTAAGAGCAGTGCTGGGGAGTAGGGCTCCTTTTTTCCCCTACTTTTGTTGCCGACCAGGGTTCTAGGACTCTGATCAACAGGCACTGACCAGAGGCCAGAGGAGGGTCGCAGGAGAGGGTGTACCTGAGGGAAGCAAAAGCAGTAACTGGGGCTCCTCCCAGGGGTGGGGGTGGGTCTGGAGGGGCTGGCGTGGGGATTAGGTGGTCCCCCCACTTGGTGGTGCTGCGTGGAAGGGGTCCTGCACGGACCCTGCTTTCGCCCCCGGCACCTCGGAAATGGCAGCTGGGTTCTGGGTCTTTCTGTGTCTTGGCTGTCCTTTGCCCTGCGTGCATGCGGTTGTGTTTAGTCTCTTAGCTTCTCTGTATTTTGTTGCTGGAGGTGTTTGTCCAGGTGCAGGCAATGCGGCAAGGGTTCCAGGTCCTAGCCTGCCTCACTTTTAACTGCTTTGCCCATAAAGTTACTTCTTTCTCTGGTGAAGAGAGAGGATGATGGAGAAGGGGGAGGGAGGGATACCCCCAGACCTCTTGGCCCCCTGCCCTTCTCCCGGCAGGGGTGGGGGGCTTGCGCTGCTTCTGTGAGCTCACTGGTCTCTCCAGTTCTTCTCCATTCCAGCCCTGCACGTGAGAAACCCGTCTTCAGCCTCATGAGGGTTTTAGGGACGGAGATGCTGGTCTGGGAGACAGAGTGGAGAACCACTGGAGGCCTCACACCTGTCACCCTCTTCCCTGCCACAGCTATGTCCCGTGGAACCTCCACGAGCCGCAGAGAGGCACATTCGACTTCTCTGGGAACCTGGACCTGGAGTAGGTTCTGTGACCCGGCCAGGTGGGGCCGGGGGCCTGAGGGACGGGGACTCACGGGGCATCCTGGGCAGAGAGGACCACAGGGGGAGCCTGTGCCGGGCCCCACGCCCTCCGTCGTGACCCCGCCACCCCCGGGCCGGGCCTGCCCCCACCCCCGAGCCCAGCCCTGAGGCCCCTCCCCAGGTGCCCGGCTCTGCAGGGTGGTCCCGGCTGGGCTGGGGGCCTCAGGTCAGGCCCTCAGTCAGGACCCCATGCCCCGGGCGAGGCTCTTTCTTCTCCTCGTGCCCCAGAGTGGTCTCACCGATGTCCCAGGCTGGGGGCTTGGCGGTGACCCCCGGGGGAGGGGCGGTGGTGTTCTGCCCTCAGCGTCCCCAGCCCCCCGGGGAGGGCCAGGCGGGCGAGGGGAGGGGGTGCTGGGCTCTGAGCCCTGAGAGTCAGTGACCCTGACCCCCAGGGCCTTCATCCTGCTGGCGGCGGAGGTGGGGCTGTGGGTGATCCTGCGTCCAGGCCCCTACATCTGCAGCGAGATGGACCTCGGGGGCCTGCCCAGGTGAGCGGGGCCGTGCCTCGGCGGTGGCTGGGGGTGCCCTGTGCGCTTGTGTGAGCGCTGAGCACCCCATGGGCCTGAAGTTGCTGCCTACGTGTACGTTTCACCCTGTGTGGAGGTTCTTTTTCAGAATAAGTGGCCCCCAAAGGGCAGCCTCGTCAGTGACGTCACAGTTACTGTCCCCGTCAGAGCCCATGTGGCTCCGCGCTGCAGGGCCGGGAGGCCGGTCTTAGGCGCCAGGCCCTGCTGCAGGGCTCGGCCTCGGTCTGGTCCCGCCCGCTCCAGACGGGCCTTGCTTTCTGAAAAACGGGAGAAGTCAAACCCACCCTCCTGTTCCTTAGATGTGCTACAAAGCATTTTTTTTTTAGGGGCGAGCATTTTGATAGAGGAGAAACACGCTGTTTTAGTTTTATCTTTTGCCTTCAGATCTCAGGCCCCGATGAGCTATCTTGGGATGGGGTCTCCACAGGAGTCAGAACCCTGCCTGTGGTTGGCTCAGGAGTCGGGCAGGATTACCTAGCGCCAGGGCCAGTCCTGGTCCCAGGTGTTATTACCACTAGTAATATTCCAGCAGAAGGGTTTCCTGTTGACGGGGTCCCATGCTCCCGGTTCTAGCTGCTAGCTCCCTCTCCCCAGTCTGCGGGGGTGGGGGGGCAGGCTGGTCCTGTGTGATGCCTTCTGCTCTGTGAAGGCCTCACTCTCACCCTCGGGCGATAGGGCCTGCCCCACTGCCCAGACCCTCGGTCGCTGGCCTTCAGCTCGGCGCGGGGCCCTGAGGCTCACACAGCCAGGGCAGCCTCGCCCCCTCCTCCCTGCGGATCAGAAACCCTGTGTCAGCAGCGCCTCCATTAAGTCTGAGCTCTGAAGCCCTCAGGCCTCCCTGCACCCTGGGCTCAGGTCCTGGGCGGGCATTCCCGGGGGGCAGAGCTGGGCTTGCTGCAAACGGAGTCCCAGCGGGGACCAGAGACTAGAGCTTTCCCTGTGAAGGACTCAGGCTTTGGCCCCAGGGGGCTGTCTCTCCACGGTCACCCAGTGACCTGACGCAATCATGGCTTTCTCAGCCTGTACTTCTTCTGGACCAGGATGCGAGGAGCACTGGGGCCTTTTGCAGGAAAACATGAATGTTCCTCAGAATCTGTATAAGGAAAACACCTTGGCTGCAGGTCTGGAAGTGGTGCTCCGTGCTTACCTGCTGGGTGAACACCACAGGCAGGCCAGAGCAGGGTTAACCTTCTTTGTCTCCAGCTCCCCCTCCCTCTCCCCTCCCCCCTCCCCATCCTCCCCTCCCCCACTCTCCCACACCCTCCTCTCCCCCTCCCTCTCCCCTCCCCCCTCCCCATCCTCCCCTCCCCCACTCTCCCACACCCTCCTCTCCCCCTCCCCCACCCCTCCCCCAGCAGGCCAGCCCAGGGTTAACTTTCTTTGTCTCTAGCTCCCCCTCCCCCCCCACCCCAGGCGAGCTCTGGATGCCGAGGACCCCTGCAGATGGGGAACAGCCGGGTTAGAAAGGGGAGGCCAGACCCCTTCTCTCGGCCCCCAGGCTGCCTTTTCTGCTGGCAGCAGAAGGCGATGCCTGTGTCCTCCAGTCTCAGGGATCCTCGACCCCTTTGTCTTCGCCCCTCTCTGATAAGATGTTGCGTAGTCTTGAGACATGGGCCTTGGCTTCAATGAAAAGCTTTGGTCCCTCTGACTGGCAGCCAGACCGCTGGCCCTGACTCAGAACTAGAATGGCCAGCGGTGCTGGGTCCTCGGGGGAAAGCAGGTTCTGGCCCGTGCCAGCGTCTGCCCTGCATCCTGACTGGCCTCCAGGATCACCCCTGGGCTCCCTTAAGCTGCTCCTTTTCAGCCGTCATCCTGCTCAGAGCAAACCCCCAGACGGTGAAACTAATCACCCTCCCCTTTTCATTCAAGCTGGTTACTCCGAGACCCTGACATGAGGCTGAGAACAACTTACAAGGGCTTCACGGAAGCAGTGGACCTTTATTTTGACCACCTGATGCTCAGGGTGGTGCCGCTCCAGGTAAAAGAGCAGACTGGGCCTGCCCTCCGCGCCCCCGCCGGTCAGGCTCTCGGCCCGGCTGGGCTCACGGCGCTTCCCGCGGCCGCGCCCTTCTCCGCGGAGGCCTGCCTGGTGCCGCGCTGCCGTGGGCGGGAAGCTCCGAAGGCCGGCGCGGTGCGGGCGGGCGCAGGGACGCGGCGCCGGGCGCGGGGTGGCGGCTCGCCTGGCCTGTCGGTCCGGACTCGCAGCGCGGGGTCCAGTTGTGCTGGAGAGACGCCCCTGGGACAGCCCCTCGCCTGTGAGGAGGGGGCCTTCTCCTTATAGTCTCCACTGATGACGTCCGGAGTCCGTCCTCTGGTTCCCAAAAGGGTGCAGGTTTATCGTTCAAAACACACGTCTTCAGATGAAGCTGGGGGAGAAAGTGTCTTAACGTGGCATCTAACAATTGGAAGCAATGAAAAAGCAGGAATGCAAATAAACCCAATTGCTTCTGTAAAAGAACTGCGACACTGAGAAATTAGTACAGTTAAAAAATTAGTTCATTGATAAAAGCGGCTGAGAGTCAGTGGTTTGGGATATTCACAGCACACAGATCAAAGGAACTGTTGGTCCTTTGTAGGGTGGGCAAATAACACACAGGATACCCCCATTACATGTGAACTTCAGATAAACAAGGAATACATTTCTTAAGTATACATATGTCCTAAATATTGCATGGGACAGGTACATTAAAAAATTCATTTCTTATTTAAAAATTATTTGTTGTAAATTCAAGCAGTATAACTGGATGTCTTGTATTTTTACTTACTAAATCTGGCAGCCTCAGTCATGAAAGAGGCAAGAAGCTAGGAAAATTCTTAGTCTAGATTTTTGCAAGGAAGATGGGCTTGCCAAGACGATTCAGTAAGCTGTCCTAGGCTGGGCGGCGGAGGTGGGGTGGGGCTGAGGGCCCTGGGGTGGCTGTGCTAGGGATGTGACCCAGAAGCCTTCTTAGGCACAGAAAGGTCACACCTAATCCAGGACAGTTTTTTCTGGGTGCTGTGCTTAGGCGCTTAGTCGTGTCGGACTCCATGCGACACCATGGACAGTTGCCCGCCAGGCTCCTCTGTCCATGGGGATTCTCTAGGCAAGAGTACTGGAGTGGGTTGCCATGCCCTCCTCCAGGGGGTTACAGATATCTGTTTGAGTCCATTTTCACTTCTGTTGGATATATACCCAGAAGTGGTATTGCTGGGTCACATGGCTTTTCTGTGTTTAAGATTTTGAGGAAAAGTTAAGTGTTCCACAACACAGTTTTACATTCTCATGAACAATACACAGAATTCCAATTTCTTGACACCCTGGCCCACAGTTGCTGTTTTTTGTCTGTTTCATAAAAGCCATCCTAATGGATGTAAAGTGGTATCTCACTGTGGTTTTGATTTGAATTACTTAATAATTAGTGATGTGGAGTATTTTTTCATGTCCTTACTGGCCATTTATATATATTCCTTGGAGAAATATTTATTCCAATTCTTTGCCCATTTTTTAACTGGTCTGTGTGTTTTTGTGGTTGTAGGAGTTCTTTCTTCAGTATCTATCAGTCTCTTATCAAATGTATGACTTGTAAATATCTTCTCTCGCTCTGAGGGTGTTTACTGGTAAGTCCAGTGCATCTTGTTTTCTCCTTTGGTGCCTGTGCTTTAGGTAAATCATTGCCAAATCCAGTTTCCTGACACTTCTCCCCTGTGTCATCTTCTGAGAGTTTCATAATGTTGCTCTTACATTCTGGTTTATGATCTCCTTTGAGTTACGTTTTTCAGATGGTATGTATAACGTAAGGGCACAGCTTTGTTTTGTGCATGTGCATATCCAGTTTTCTTGCCATCATTTGTTTAAAAAAATGAGTGACCTTTCCCCATTGAATGGTTTTGCCTCCCTTGGAGAAAATCCTTTTGACCATATGTGTGAGTTTATTTCTGGGCTCTCTATTCTATTCCATCAGTCTATATATTTGTCTTGAGGCCAGGACTGCACTATTTTGATTACCGTAGCTGTGTGGTAAGTTTTGAAGTGAGAAAGTGTGAGACCTCTAATTTTGTTCTTTTTTTCCAGCATTGTTTTGGATATTCAGAGTCTCTTGAGATTCCATGTGGATTTTACGATGCCTTTTTCTGCTTGTTTAAAAACACTGGTGTTTTGACAAGGATTACATTGACTTTGTAGATTGCTTTGAGTAGTAATGACATCTTAATAATATTAAACCTTTCAGTCTGTGAACACAGGATACCTTTCCATTTATTGGTATCTTCTTTCTTTTGGCAACATTTTGTAGGTTTCAATGTATAAGTATTTTGCCTCCTTGATTAAATTTATTCCTAAATATTTAAATCTTTATGCTGCTATTGTATGTAGAATTTTTCACTGATAGTGTATAGAAACCATTGAATTCTTTGTGCATTGGTTTTTGTATCCTGCGGATTTGCTGTATTTGTTTATTAGAACTAACAGGTTTGTTTGTGTATATAATCTTCATGGTTTTCTAATCATAAGATCATATTGTCTGCAAACAAGAGATAATTTTGCATCTTCCTTTCCAACTTGGATGACTTATTTCACTCTTTTTTTCCTAATTACTCTAGCTAACACTCTATACCTTGTTGAATAGAAGTGGTAAAAGCAGGAATCTTGTCTCAGTCTTAATCTCACAGGAAAAGCTTTCAGTGAGTATGAGGCGGGCTGTGGGCTATTCACATATAGCCTTTTTAAAGGTGAGATAGTTTCCTTATATTAGTAATTTGTTGAGTATTTTTATTATGAAATCATGCTGAATTTTTGAAATGCTTTTTTACAACATCGTTTGAGATAATCATGTTTTTTTAACCTTCATTTCATTAATGTGGTGTATAACATTGATTTTATTGAACCATCCTTATATTCAGGAATAAACCCCACATTTTCATGGTGTATAATCTTTTTAGTACGCTGCTGAATTTGTTTTTTTTAGTATTATGCTTAAGATTTTTGCATCAATATTCATGAGGGATATTGGTCTGTAGTTCTCTTTACTTGTTAACTCTTTTTCTGGCTTTGGTAACACTGGCCTCATAGAGTAAATTTGGAAGTGTTCCCTTTTTTCAAAATGTTTAGAATTTGAGAAAGATTGGTGTCACTTTCCTCACTAGTTATAAATCTGTTCAGATGTTTCTTTTTTCACAATTCAGCCTTGGCATGTTGTGTGTTTCTAGTTGAGTCTTTTCTTACTCTAACTAGAGGTTTGTTAGTTTTGTTAATCTTTTCAGAGACTCAAGAAAAGATTGGTTGATTTTTCCCTATTGTTTTTCTAATCTTCTATTTCCCCTGCTTTCATATTTCTTATTTCCTTCCCTCTGTTACCTTTGAGTTTAGTTTCTTCTTTTCCAGTTGCTTAAGGTGAAAAGGTGGGTTGTTGACTTGAGGTCTTTCTTCTTTTTTTAAGTGTTTATAGTGCTTTCATTGTATCCCACAAGTTTGTATGTTGTGTTTTTATTTTGTCTCAACATATTCTCTAGGTTTCCTGAGATTTCTTTGAGTCACTGATTGTTTATTCACAGTCTTGTGAATTTTCCAGTTTCCTTTTTGTTGTTGGGTTCTACTTTCATCTTTTCTGTAATTGGAAATGATACTTTATATGGTTTCAACCTTAAATTTTATTAAAACTTGCTTTATGGCCTCACATATGGTTTATCCTGGAGAGTGATCCATGTGCGTTTGAGAAAAATGTGTGTTGTGCTGTTGTTGGGTGGAGTGTTCTGTATACGCTTGTCAGGTCTAACTTGTCTGTAGTGTTGTTCAAGTCTTCTGTGTCCTTCCTGGTCTTCTGTCTGGTTATCCTACTGAAAATGGAGTATTGAAGTCTTCTACTGTTTTTATAGAGTTGCATTTCTCCCTTTAATTCTGCCAATATTTACTTTGGCGCTCTGGTGTTGGTGCACATGTGTTTATATTGTATCTTCTAAATTGGCCCTTTTATTGTTGTGCAAATATGAATATCTATACACCTGTGTACATTAAATGATGTCTTTCTTTCCCCCTTCTAACAATTTATGACTTAAAGTCCATTTTATTTGTTACTATAGTCACCCCCTGGTCTCTTTTGGTTACTGTTCACACAGAATATCTTTTTCCATACTTTCTCTTTCAACCCATGTAGGTCCATAGATCTAACATGAGTGTCTTGTAGACAGCCTATAGTTAGGTATTGCTTTTTTATGCATTCTGAAAATCTGTCTTTTAGTTGGGGAGTTTAATCCATTTATATTTAAAGTAATTACTGATAGGGATGCACTTACTTTTGTTGTTTTGTTATTTGTTTACTGTATGTCTTATAGCTTTTTTCTCCCTTATTTCCTTCATTACAGCCTTCCTTTGTATTTAGTTGATATTTTTTTTTTTTTGCAGCAGATTTTACTAGTTGAATTTTTTAAGTGACAAGTTTTGGTTCTTTTTATTTCCTTTTGTGTATATTCTACAGATATTTTGGTTATCATGGAGATTACATACACTCTCCTAAAGTTATGACATTCTATTTTATATTGATACCATCTTAACTTCAATCACATACAAAAACTCCTACTTTTTTACAGCTCCATCCCCTTTATATTATTGCTATCACAAATTGTATTTTTATATATTGTGTACCAATTAATATAGACCCATAATTATTTTTATATACTTGTCTTTTAAATCCTGTAAAGAATAAGAAATGGAGTTACAAACTAAAATTATAATAATACTGTTTTTTACATTTTTTCACATATTTACCTTTCCCAGGGAAGTTTATATTCTCAGCTGGCTTTGAGTTTTCATCTAGCATCCTTTCATTTCAACTTGAGGGACTCTGTGTAGCATTTCCTATAAGAAAAGTCTAGTGGTAATATATTCTTTCAGCTTTTATTTGTCTGACAATGTCTTAATTTCTCCATTATTTTTGAAGGACAGTTTTGCCAGATAGAGAAATCTCACTTGCTAGTTTTTTTCCTTCAGTACTTTGAATATAGTATCCTACTGCCTTTGTCCTGCAAAATTTCTGATGAGATATCCACTGGTAATCTCACTGGGGATGGTTAGCAGACATTCAGTCCACACTAAAAGGTCTTGGATGTTTGGTCTTATCCAAGCTATTTAGTGTGGGGCAAATAGGCTCATGGACATTTTGGGTAAAACTAGATTTCAAGGACCTTTTGGCATGAACTGAATGTCATATGAACCAAATATCTTATGGACTGAATGTCTTGTGGATGTTTTGGACCAAATGTTCTGCAAGGTTGGGAATCCTTTGTACATGTCAAGTTGTGTTTCTTTTGATCCTTTCAAGAATCTCTGTCTTCTGACAGTTTGATAATATGTATTGGTGTGGGTCTCTGGTTTAATGTTACTTGGATTTCACTGAAGCTTGGATCTCTGCCCCTTTCTTCTCCTTTTGGACTTCCTATAAGTGAGTGTATTTGTCTGTTTACTGATTTGCATAAAGTCTCTTAGGATCTGTTCACTTGTCTTTATTCTTTTTTCTTTTTGCTTCTCAGACTCAATAATTCAAAATGACCTGTCATCAAGTTTGCACACTCTTTCTTCTGCCTGTTTGAATATGCGGTTGAACTCCTATGGTGAATTTTTCTATTTAGATAATGTACTTTTCAGCTCCAGAATTTCTGTTTGGTTTTTTTTGAAATCATTTCTGTCTCTTTATTAATATTCTCGCTTTGTCCATATGTCCTTTCCTTGATTTCTGTCCATGTTTTTCTTTAGCTCTTTGATCATATTTATGACAGTTTTAAAATTTTAAAATTCTTTGTCTTCTAAGTTCAGTGTGTGTGTTTCTTTAGAGGCCATTTCTAGTTCCTTTAGACACTGTTTCTAGAGATTTATTTTGTTCTTTGAATGAGTTACATTTTCCTGTTTCTTTGTATGCCTAATTTTGGAGGGTTAAAGTTAGGCATTTATAAAGACAGTCCCCTCTCCCAGTGTTTGCAGTCTTCTGGAAAGACCTTTAGTATTTAGTGGGCTCCGAGCCTTGAGATCAGCCTGGGATGCAGGTCTGAGATCTTCTCAGGTATTTTCTTGGTATGTATCCTGTCTGGTTTGTGTGTGTGCTTTTTAAAAAAAAAAAAATTCCCCTAGCTGCTTTTACATGTTGATTTCTCCAAGAGTCTCACCCTGGATTCTTCTTATGGTCTTAGATATTCTATCATATTCCTCTGCCTGTAATCCCTTGCTCCTGGGCATCCATGGGTCTGTAGTCCCCCTGAAATGTTTACAGGCTGTGACCCATCGCTGCCTTTTGCAGCTTCCAGCCTGAGGTCCAAACCATACCACCGTTTTTTGTCTGATCTCTAAGTCAGATGAGACAGAAACTAGTTCTCTAGGGAGCCCACAAATAGCCCTTCTGTCCTGACGGACGGGCTGGAACTCAGGCTGTGTCCTTCTGACTTCACCTTGCTACTCCAGGGAGTGGGTGGGACACAGGTGAGCAAAATCATGGAATGTGCCACCGTTTTGAATGTCTTTTCTTGATTGGATGTTCCCTTGTTTGCTTAAACATTTGGCTTGTTTCCAGAGACCCTATAAAGTTCCTTTAGTCAGTGGTACAGTTGTTTTCCTGTTGTTTCCCCAGGGGGACAAAGGCCTGGAGCTCCCTTCTCCCTGTCCCACTGATGTCACTCAATTGTGTATCAGACCTTTTGAGACTTGAGCTTCTGAACGGACGTTCTGCTGTCACTGGCGCTAAGTGTGGTGACATTAGCTGGTGCGGTTCCCACCACAGCCTCAGCTTCTGACTGCTCTGTTGTTTTCTCAGTACAAGCATGGGGGACCCATCATTGCTGTGCAGGTGGAGAATGAGTATGGGTCCTACAACAAAGACCCCGCCTACATGCCTTACATCAAGAAGGTAAGAGTCAGCTCAGCTCACCTCTGCGCCTTCCCTCTATGGGCTCTGCTGCGACGTATGGGCCTGTCACCCAGCACCATTTACTAAGCGGTAAATCCTTTCTCAGACCTTGATTGCAACAAGGTCTTCACTTGTGCCCTCCATTGACTGAGTTTAACAGGGATTTCAGTACATATGGTGCTGCGGGGGCTGAGAGCAACAGAACTGCCTTGACTGAGGGCGTGGCTGGAGGCCTTCCTGGTGGTGGCGGCTGCTGATCTGACTCCAGCACTCAAAGCAGTGGCCCCTCCTCTGGCCGCATGTTGGCTCCCTCTGGGGATTGTTTAAACTCACTGTGCCCAGGCCATATGCCATCCGTTAACCAAGGGCCTCTGGGGTGGAGCTCAGACATCCGATTCCAGCGAGCAGGTGGCTGGAGCCCCTGGCCAAGTGTGCGGCAGAGCAGGCAGGGGCAGGGCCAGAGCGACACTGAAAAGAACAGGTGTGCTGCAGTCCACGGGGTTGCAAAGCCTCGGCTGCGGCGAGTGACTGACAACAGCTGCTCAGAACTGGCTCCTCTCACTCGGCAGCTGAGACCTGGAGCAGATGCACCCATTTTTCTAAGCCCCTGCTCTCTCTTCTGTGAGTTGGGATCGATGAGAGGGTTTGCCTGTCCGAACTGTATGTGCAGCCAAGTCGCAGGCTCAGTGTTGCTCCAACATCCAGTGAACAGTCAGCACACAGGACACTGATGACGTCACAGGCACCAGCGCTTTGTACTTGGGAGGGTCGGCCCCCGTGTGCGTCGAGAAAGCCTCAGTGCCTCCAGCTGATCTGACGAGAGCTGCTCCGGCCCCCGGTGTCCTGGGCGACACCCCTGCTGTCACAGGCAGAGTCGTGTCCATCTGGGGACTCCTCCAGTCCCTGCAGACGCTTGGAGGGTGTCACCCAGTGTCCCCTCCTCCTCCGCAGAGGGGCCAGGCTGCCTCGGGGAGGGTGGTGTTCTTGAAGCCAGATGAGAGCTCAGTCCTTGTCTGGGGCAGGCTTAGGCCAGCAGGGTGTCTTCTGCCACAGCGCCTCCTTGAGACCCCCTGGGCCAGAGCCACGATGCCTGTTCTGTGCCGGTGAGGCCGGGCCAGGCTTCCCAGTCCCCGGGCTGCAGGGACGGAAGCTGCCCTGCTGTCCCTCCTGTCTGGTGGTGACCCTGGTGTCTGGGACGGGGTGCATAAAGGGATGCTTGCCTGGTCCTGAAGCCCAGGGGAGGCTGGGCTCCTGGGACGCTCACTTCTCTGGGCCCCAGGGCCTGCTCCAGGCGGAGGTCAGGGTGTGACATGGCGGGAGGTGTGAGGAAGGACAGCCTGTTGTCTGACCCCTCGCAGGCCCTGCAGGACCGGGGGATCGTGGAGCTGCTCCTGACCTCAGACAACCAGGACGGCCTGAAGAATGGCATTGTGGACGGAGGTACCTGCCAGGAGGCCGTGGGGAGGTGGGGGGGCGGTGTCGCCCTGGCCTGAGCTCTTGTGTGCTCCGGGCTGGAGGGGCCGACTGGTGGAGCACTGGGGACACCCAGGGCCCCGTGGATGGCAGGACACGGGACAGCAAGGTGGGCGTCCAGCAGGGTCCACAGAGAGGCCAGGCAGACCACCGGCTGGTGTCCGGCAGGGACAGCTGGCTCACAGCTCGGTCCTCAGGCCCTGTGGGCACCCCCTTCTCGTGGTGCTGGGTCCCCGCCAGCCGCTCCCACTGGAGCAGAGGGTTTCGCCCCGTCTCCCTGCGCCGCGCCCTCCTGGGAGCCTGGCCTGTCCCCTCTGGGCGGCAGTCTCTGCTGGCGCCGCGCTCCTCGAGTCCACGCTCACGGCTCCCAGCGCCTCTGCTTGCCCGAGGGCCGTGGTCCTCTCTCCCCGACGCTGCCCTTTGCAAGGCCGCAGTGGCCCCTCGTGACACGTGCGGTGCCCGCAGCCTCCGACCCGGTACAGTGGGCCTCTTCTCTCACTGGCGTCCGGGCGGGCACCTCTGGGCAGCTCCTCTCGGTCCGCCCCTCTCGACGCGCCTCCCGAGGGGCCCACACGGTGGCGCTGTGTCCCGTCGGGTGGGGGCAGGACCCGGGCTGTGGGCTGCGGCGTCCGGCCCTGGAGCGCGCTTCAGCCGCGGGGACAGCAGAGGAGCCTCGAGCGGCGGGTGCGGGCTCTCCGGGGCCGCTGGTGGCCCCGCCCCTCCACCGCGGGCCACGCCCCGGCCCCCTCCCCTCCACCGCGGGCCACGCCCCGGCCGCCCCCGCCCTCTCCACCGCGGGCCCGTCCCCTCCCTGGCCCGCCCCTGCTGCCCGGAATGATTTTTTTCAGTTAGTTAAACGTGATTGGCACCCCACTCTAGTACTCTTGCCTGGAAAATACCTTGGGCGGAGGAGCCTGGTAGGCTGCAGTCCATGGGGTCGCGAAGAGTCGGACTCGACTCAGTGACTTCACTTTCACTTTTCACTTTAATGCATTGGAGAAGGAGATGGCAACCCACTCCAGTGTTCTTGCCTGGTGAATCCCAGGGACGGGGGAGCCTGGTGGGCAGCCGTCTATGGAGTCGCACAGAGTCGGACACGACTGAAGCGACTTAGCAGCAGCAGCAGCAGCAAACATGATTTAGACTTTGACCAGGTGTGAAAGAAATCTTGGAAATGCTTGTGAACTGAGAGGCTATCCTTGACGTTTATACAGAAGCGCGTGTGATTAGGCAGTGAGCGGGAACCTCCATGCAGCACAGAGCTCTTCTGGGTGCTCGGTGATGACCCAGGGGTGGGTGGGCGGCGGCGGGAGGCCCGGAGGGAGGGGCATGTGTATACCCACAGCTGATCCACGCTGTTGTGCAGCAGACACCAGCAACATTGTGGAGCGGTTATCCCCGAACAAAAACTCAAAAACAAAACAACAATGAAAGAAACACGTGGTGCAGCCTCCGTGGCCCTTGCCCTGAGGTGCCCACTTGGAGCTGTTTACCTTTCCTTTTGACTCTGCCTCCGTGATTCTAAATAACCTGCACAGAGAGCCCTGTAGTGTGGATGTCAAGCCCCCTCTCCTGCCGCCCTGGCCCCGTGGCTTTCCTGGGTGCAGCTGTGCCCCCAGCTCTGTCTTGATGGGCACAATGTTTGGGGCCCAAGTAAAGGTCCTCATGCCGGCCGGGCAGCCCATCGGCGTTCTGGACGGTGCTTGTGGCCAGCTAGCTTCCAATGTAACCCATTGGTTTTCCTTTTCTTTCAAATTTTTTTCTGTCCTTTCTCTTCCCTGTCTCTCTTAAACACTTGACAGCAGCTTCCAAACCCCGTCAGGGTGTTTTAAGACGCCTGTGCCTGTCGGAATCTGATCCAGTCCGATGGCGCTGGCCCCTCACCATCCCGATGGTGGCCCAGGTCCCCTGGAGACTGGGTCCGGGGACTTTGAAGTGTTGTCCGTCATTTTCTCCACGTGCTGCTGTGACTCGGGCCCTGTGTCTCTGCGGAGCCCGCCCTCCTCGGCGCGCTGTCAGCTGGACAGAGCAGTCCTGGAGGCGGCTGCTCCCTGCTGTGCCGTGCCACCTCTTCTCTGGTTCCGTCCTCTGTGGGTCCAAGGCAGGTGTTCACCCTCTGTGCCGTGTGGCTCTCCAGCTGTCTGTCTTCTCCTTTTCCTTTTGCTTTCTGAGCAGTTTCCTCAGCCACCTTCTTCCCAACCTTGTATTTCCTGCACTGTTTTCCTTGAATGTGTTTCTTTTCTGATGGCCTGCTTGCCAGTGGCTGTGACCAGTGCCCCTCCCTGTGGGGTGACCGGACTGAGGCGGCTGTTCCAATCAGGGGAACCAGGTGTGGTGTTGGGGTTGACTTTCACAGGATTAAGTGACTCTGGAGAGACCTCTTTGGGCCAACACGATGAGAATCTGGGGGCAGGAAGGTGCAGGAGCCATCTTCCGGGCTTCCTCTTCTGCAAGTGCCCAGACCGCTGGGGCTCGGCTTTCCTAGGGGGCCAGGCACGGGGTTGGGGGAGAGGTGGCTGGAGGGGGCCCCGGGCCTCGGTGGGTCATCACCTCTGCCGTCACAGGATGGTTACCCCCCCCCCCCCCCCGGCCCCTTTCCAGGTTCCTCAGGTTTCCCTGAACCGTGCCCCTCCTCACCCTCCACGCTATTCTCTGGGCTCTGAAGGGGGGTGGGGGGTGGGGATGGAGAAGGTGCAGGGCTCCCTCGGCTGGTTTGACCTGTGGCTCCAAGGTTTCTGGGCCGGTTCAGACTGGCCCCCTGTCGGCCTGGCTCTTCACTTTAGGTGAGGAGAGTCCAGATGTGGGGTCTTCTCCATACCAAGTTGGCCTCCCGGGGTCCCAGCTGATGTTTGCTTTTTAAAAACTTAATTAATTTTTTATTAGAGTTCAGTTGCTCTCCAGTGTTGTCAAGATCTCTGTTTTGGTTTTTGTTTACTCACCACGTGGCCCCTGGGACCTTCCTGCCCCAACCAGGGATGGAAACTGTGCCTCTGCAGGGGACACGCAGTCTTACCCACCAGACCTCCAGGGAAGTCCCATGATCACGGCTCATGTTCCACAGGAGACTACCCAGTGAGCATCCACCTTCCTGGGCACAGCAGGGCTCAGGCCAGGGCACGAGAGCTCCTCTGTCCAGGGACAGGAAGCAGGCAAGAGCCTCGGAGCCAAATTCTGCGTCCATGCCTGTGGGCCAAACATAGCACATTTTTCTCGGGCATGCTTTTCCCTAGTGAGAAGCCACAGGGCCTATTGCTGGGGATGGATCAGAATACTAACCCTCATCTAAGGTGTAAAAGGGGAGTCTTCTTAGATGGTCACCCAGTGCTGGAGGCTGGAGATGGAAAGTGAATGTCAGACTGCGGGCTCCTGTGAAGGAGGAATTAATGGAAACACACGCTCAGGTTGTGAAAATTATGTAAATCCAACCCAGCTGCTTTGAGAGCGGATCTCTGTAAGGCCCGTGCTGAGTCGTGGAGTTTCCAGGATGAACCAGGAAAGTCTCCTGGCGACAGAGGAACTAAACTCTTGGTTGGCGATGGGAGACGGTGTCAGGATTTGTCTACCTGCTGGTGAGCTGAGACATCAGGGGCGTTCAGTCCTCCAGGTGAGGGGGTGATCTCTGTCCCCTGTCTCCTTCCTGCCCGCAGTGCTGGCCACCATCAACCTCCAGTCACAGTCGGAGCTGCGGCAGCTCACCGCCATTCTGCTGGGCACACAGGTGCGTGCGCGCTCAGCCTGGGTCAGCGTCAGGGGCTTCAGTGGGCGGGGGACCACGGGGCTCGGCCTTCAGCTCTTCCCCCTTTCCCAGGCACGGCCCACCCGGCCCCCGGGCTGCCTGCCCCTGGGGAGGGGAGCCGGGTGCAGGCAGGTGTGTGGAGGTGGGTTCCTGCCTCTCCACGAGAAAGGGGGCATTTCTGAAGTCCTGGAACTTGAGAGCTCCGTGGACTCAGCGAGCCCCCAGTGTGCTCCGTGTGGGGAAGATGCTTCCCTGCCTGGGTCTGGCCTTGACCCGCCGGGACTCTCAGGGCCCAGAAAGGCTGTTGTCTGCTGTCTTCACCTGGCGGGGGGCACGGCCCGTCAGGCCAGCGCGGAGTGAGCCTCACGGGCGATGAAGCTTCAAGGCCGCCCTCGCCTGCCTTACGTGCGGGCCGGCGGGTGTCCCCTCTGAGACCCGCGCCTGGCGTGGCTGCTGGTGGGCTCGCCCCCGGCCCAGAGAAGACGCCGTGGGGTGCTGGGGCACCCGCATCCCAGCCGCTGCTATGGAAAGGCAGGGGTGGGGTCCAGAGGCTCAGCCGCTGGAGGCTCGGGGCAGTGGGAAGTCCCCAGGGCCGGCCCCGCCCCGCGCTTCTGTTTGGAGGGAGGGGCAGGGAGGAGGCAGGATGGGGGCGGGGGGAGGGAAGTGCGGAGGGGGGCGCGAGCCCCGCCCGCCCGCCTTCCCGCAGCCTGTGCCACGCCTGCTGGCCAGGGTCGGAGGCCACAGGGCCTCTGCCCTCAGGGACACTGAGACCCGCTTGGGGAGAGTCCTGGGAGGTACGCAGTGCCCTCAAGGTCGTCCAGGACAAAGACGGTTCTGTGACCCTCAGCTTCCCGTCCCTCTTCTGGGAAGCGGAGGTTGTGCTGGAACCGACTCGTAGGGCCGTTTGAGGGTCAAGTGGGTGATGTTTGGGGAGCACCCAGGACAGGCGTGCTCCCCACGGGCTCCTGTGGACTCACGCTTGGAGAAGTGGCCCGCGGCCGGCCAGCCTGCCCTCCGCGCCCGCCGCCACCGGCCTCTTGCGCACTGCTCAGCCACGTGTTTTCCTCCAGAAAGGGGCCGTGGACCCAGCCCGGTTCAGATCAGAGGCCCCGTCTGGTGCTCAGGGGTTTCACACGAGCCCCACCGGCCCCGGTCCCTGCCCCGTGACCGGAGGGTGGATGCTGGCATCTGCGGGCGCCTCCCAGAGCTGGGCCGTGTGTGCTGACGGCGCCAGCTGCCTCGTCTCGTGTGACTGTCCCAGTAGCCGTGTTCGTCTGTTCTCCAGTTCAGGACAGATTCCAGGACAGAGGGCCCCTGGCAGTCAGGTCAGGGCACGCAGGACAGTTGGTGCTGAGCCAGCCCTGAGCCACGGTGACCTGGGCTGTCGGCGGACAGTCCAGCCCTGGCCCTCAGCCTGGGGCCCCTCCCTGCAGGGGAGACTGCTGACCTGTGTGACTAGCGACCCTCGTTAGTGACCCAGACGTGGTACGAGTGTCCCCTCCGGAGGTGGGCAGCCTGGAGGAAACCGAGCCCATGGCCTTTCCCGTGGCGCGGTCGGGACCTTCTCAATGGACCGTGACTCTGTGGTCCCCGGATGGGACGGGGATGCTCTGTGTGCAGGGGACGCTGACCGCCAGGCTGGAAGCCGCAGGAGCGCCCCTGCGGGAGAGAGGAAGGCGTGAGGGGCCGAGAGCTGGGGCGGTGTTGGTGGACCCTGACCCTCAGGCCGGCAGCCGCAGGAGCGCCCCCTGCGGGAGGGAGAAGGGCGCGGGGGGCCGGGAGCTGGGGCAGCTCCCTCAAAGGCCAGCCTGTGGCGGGGGAAGGGCTGGGCGGGCGGAGGCGCCAGCTAACTCCTCCCTTTGGCGCACAGGGCAGCCGGCCCAAGATGGTGATGGAGTACTGGACGGGCTGGTTTGACTCCTGGGGCGGCCCCCACTACATTCTGGACTCCTCAGGTGGGTGCTCGGCGGGACCCCATGCAGGCCTTGTCTAAGTCCCGGCCTCCGACGCAGGACTGAGCTCCAGAGGAGCTGCCAATGGTGTGAACTGGCTGCAGTGCGGTGCTCTGGGCGTCTGTGCGCACAGGCAGCTCCTGAGAGGGTCCAGAGTCCTCTGTCTCAACAGGGCAAGGAGCGGTCAGACGCTCCTCTGCGGTCTTTCTAATGGCTCTGGGGTAGTGACGCATGCCCGTCGCTGCCATCCAGCCAACACAGGACGTGTGTAAAGAGGAGATAAAAACCCGGAGTCCAGAGCAGACGCTTCCGTGTGTGTAGTGCAGGCATTCTCTGTCTGCACTCTGAGTGCACTGCAGGTGGAGGTGTGGGCGGGTGTGGGCAAGTGTGGGCAGGTGTGGGCGGGTGTGAGGTGTAGGCAGGTGTGGGCGAGTGTGGGCAGGTGGAGGTGTGGGCAGGTGTGAGTGTGGGCGGGTGTGAGGTGTAGGCAGGTGTGGGCGAGTGTGGGCAGGTGGAGGTGTGGGCAGGTGTGAGTGTGGGCGGGTGTGAGGTGTAGGCAGGTGTGGGCGAGTGTGGGCAGGTGGAGGTGTGGGCAGGTGTGGGCGAGTGTGGGCAGGTGGAGGTGTGGGTGGGTGTGGGCAGATGTGAGAGGTCCAGAAGCCCGGCTTCCTGCACTGTGCGATGTGGATGCCCCCACTGCTCTTGAGGATGCAGAGACACCCCCCTCCTCCATGACCTCTCGTTTTGAAGACCTGGGTGCTTCTGGGCTTCGCTGGTGTCTCAGCAAAGAACCTGCCAGGAACACAGGAGGTCCAGGGTCTGTGCTTACAGACCGAGTTGCAGCCAGCCTCCCTGCACATCAGCCTGGCGCACCTGGCATTTCCCTGGGGTGAATCCCCAGCTAGCACTGCTTTCTTCACCTGGGCGTGAGCTTCTCCAGGAAGAGGACTGTCAAAGATGTCCATTCCCCCCAGATTCATCAACGGCCACTGTTATTTATCAATAATGGTAACATTTGCTGATAGGGTCTCCCCTGTGGCTCAGTGGTAAAGAATCTGCCTGCAGTGCAGGAGACACGAGTTCAATCGCTGTATCCAGAAAATCCCCTGGAGGGAGGAAATGGCGACCCTCTCTGGTGCTCCTGCCTGGAGAATCCCAGGGACAGAGGAGCCTGGTGGGCTGTAGTTCATGGGTCGCAAAGAGGCAGACATGACTCAGCGATTAAACAACAGCAGCGCCTTGTTCAGCTCTTTTCCTTCAGCCAGTGCAGGGGTTTAAAACTGTATGTGATGTTCATTAACCGTGCATGTTACTCCTCCACTGATTCTGTGCATATGGCGGGCTCGTTCTCCAGCCTGGGTGGGCCAGGGGGCAGTCAGACCGTGCTTCTAATCAGGTCCCCTCAGTGAGCACCAGGTGAAGTCCCCTGGGGGGGAGTGGGGGCGGGAGGCGCGGCCCCAGCCGCAGCCTTGCCGCAGGCAGACTCGTCTGGGAACTGAAAGCCGCTGAAAGCCAGGCTTTGGACTCGGGGCCTCCAGCCACGGACTGCAGCTGGGTTCAGGGAAGCCACGGGCCAGAGCGGTGAGGGGCCTCCTGGGGGCTCAGGGCTCATGATCACTTGGCCATGAGATGCCCCTCCCCGCAGAGGTCTTGAACACAGTGTCGGCCATCGTCGAAGCCGGCTCGTCCATCAACCTGTACATGTTCCATGGGGGCACCAACTTCGGCTTCATCGGAGGAGCCCTGCACTTCCAGGACTACAAGCCCGATGTCACCAGCTACGGTTCGTATCCCCGACAGGGCACCCACACCACTCCCCGGCACTTCAGGGGTGTCCCTCAGGGACAGCGGCTGGCACCTCCCACGTGAAGGTGAGGTTTTGTCCAGACCATCACTGAAGCTTCCAGGGTGTAGATCAGTTGGCTAGGGAAGGAAATGGGGCCCAGGCCAGGAGGGGTGGCCCTTGGGGGGGTAGCCCCTCTCCCTCCTTAGGGCCTAGAGATGGGGTGACCCTGGACCCCCGCGTGCCAAGTGGGGTCTGGACACTTTGGGGCCGTTCACGTGTTCAGTGTGTGTGGAATTCTGATTGACGGCCGGCTCACGTCAAGTGCCTCGCCTGCGGCATTGCTGGGGTGAGGAGCCCACTGCTGAGCCCGCCTCCTCCCGGGACGTTGTCCTGGGGCCTGACGCCCGTGGCCTGTCTGGTATCTTGCAGACTACGACGCTGTGCTGACAGAGGCCGGGGACTACACGGCCAAGTACACAAGGCTCCGGGAATTCTTTGGCTCCATGTCAGGTACCTGCACGCTGGCCGCTGCTCTGAGACCTCAGAAAATGGGCTTCCTCCCCTTCCCCATCCTCTCACACCTCCCTCCCCCGCACCATCCTCCCTCTGTTCTCCCCCTCCCCATCATCCTCCCTCTCCCCCATCGTCCCCCCCTCCTCCCTGTCCTCCCCCTCCCCCATCATCCTCCCCGTCCTCCCCTCCCTATGGTCCTCCGCTCCTACCTGTCCTCCCCCCATTGTCCTCCCCTCCTCCCTCTGTCCTCCCTCTCCTCCATCGTCCTCCCCCTCCTCCCCCGTCTTCCCACCATCCTCCCCTCTTCCCCCATCCTCCTCCCTCCCCCACCATCTTCCCCATCCCCCCACTTTCCTCCCACCTTCCTCCCGCTCCCCCACCTTCCTTCCTCCCCTCCTCCCCATCCTCCCCCTCTTCCCACCATCCTCCTCGTCTTCCCCGTCCTCCTCCCTCCCCCACCATCTTCCCCATCCCCCCACCTTCCTCCCACCTTCCTCCCCCTCCCCCACCTTCCTTCCTCCCCTCCTCCCACCAGCCTCTCGCTCCTCCCCGTCCTCCCCCTCTTCCCGCCATCCTCCCCCTCTTCCCGCCATCCTCCCCCTCTTTCCCCATCCTCCTCCCTCCCCCACCATCTTCCCCATCCCCCACCTCCCTCCCCCTCTTCCCCCTCCTCCCACCATCCTCCCACACCCCACATTCCTCCACCCTCCCCATCCCCCTCCTCCCCACCCCACCTCCCTGTGCAGGAACTTCCTAGAAAGGATAGGGAAGTCTGAGCGACTATTCTCATCCGAGTAGGGGTGTTGCCAGCTTCACCTCCTCACAGGTGTCTTATTTCGAAGGGTGTGAGAAGCAAGCCCCTGTCCAACCCCGCATCTTCCTGGAGGGTTCTCTGTGTGGCTGGCAGTGGTGTGTTCTGCTGGGTGTGGGCAGGAGCCGGGGCTGGCGGTGGCTGGGGGCAGTGACTGTCGGGGTCCTTTGGGGACGCCCCGCTGTCTGCTTGTGGTGCAGGGGCCCCTCTCCCCGTCCCGCCTGCCCTTCTTCCCAAGACGGCGTATGACCCGGTGACACCAGCTTTCTACGTGTCCCTGTGGGACGCCCTGAACCTCCTGGAGCTGGTGAGTGCGAGCCGGGCCCTGGGCTCAGGGCCTCATCCCCCACCACGGACTGCGGGCTGCAGCTGGGCCCACAGGCGCCCTGAGCTTCCTGGAGCTGCTGAGCTGGAGGACGGAGAGAACCAGTCTCCACGGGGCTCCACCCCGGCCTCAGCTCAGAGTGCAGAGGACAGGCAGACAGGGGGAGGAGGAGGATGGAGGGATGCAGGGAGCAGAGGAGGAGCATGGAGGGGGGGGATGCAGGGAGCCAGAGGAGGAGCACGGAGGAGCGAGGGGGCCGAGGCGGGCTCCACCCCAGCCTTAGAGCTCAGAGTGCAGAGGACAGGCAGACAGGGGGAGGAGGCAGGAGGGAGGCAGGGAGCCAGAGGAGGAGCACGGAGGAGCGAGGGGGCCGAGGCGGGGTCCACCCCGAGCCCCAGGCCCCAGTGCTCAGATTCCTCCTGTCCCTGGTCCCCTGACCCTGATGAAGAATCGGGCAGGACTGTGGTGCTTGCCCATGTGATAGCAAATATAAAGTGGTCATCCTCACCGCGCCCCGCGTGCTGACCCCATGGGGTCGCCCGAGGCGAGGTGGCCTCTGTCAGTCAGCCTCGCCCCCCGTCTCCTGTCCGTGCAGCCGGTCACCTCGGAGCACCCGGTCAACATGGAGAACCTCCCGATCAACGGGGGCAGCGGGCAGTCCTTCGGGTACACGCTCTATGAGACCACCATCACCTCGTCCGGCGTCCTCAGCGCCGTTGTGCGTGACCGGGGACAGGTAGGGGCGACCCCGCACCCAGATGCTCCCACGTGTGGAGATGTCCCCGCGCCGCGGCTCCATATCCTCCCCGCCCCCGCGCCGGCACCCCCAGGCCCCCGCCGACGCTGTGGGCCGTGTCTGCTCCTCGGCAGGTGTTCCTGAACACGTTCTTCCTGGGGATCCTCGACTACAAGACTGCGACGATCATCATCCCCATGGTCCAGGTTCGCCCGGGGGCGGGGCCGGAAGGGGCGGGACTGGGCGCCGCCGCAGAGCTGCGGTGGGACTGGCGCTGTGATCTGAGACCCAGTCTCGGGCTCAGCCTTTAGGGAGAGCTGGGGCGCCCACGAGAAACCCCGAGGGGCGGCTGGGGCTTCCTCAGGGCGCCCCGTGCTGCCCACAGGGGTTCACGACGCTGAGGATCCTGGTGGAGAACTGCGGGAGGGTCAACTACGGGGACAGCATCGACCAGCAACGCAAAGGTGGGTCCTGGCGCCTCCCGCCCGGCCCTCCCCACAGGGGCACCGCGGGCACGGCGCTGCGCCAGGGGGGGCTCCCGGGTGGACGGGGGTTCCTGGAGGCTCTGGAGGGGGTGAGTCCTGGGTCCTCCTGGAGGGGGTGAGTTCTGGGGTCCCCCTGGAGTGGGTGAGTCTGGGAGCCCCTGGAGGGGTGAGTCCTGGGGGCCCCGGGAGGGTGAGTCCTGGAGTCCCTGGAGGGGTGAGTCCTGGGTCCCCCTGGTGGGGTGAGTCCTGGGAGCCCCTGAAGGGGGTGAGTCCTGGGGGCTTTCTGAACCTTCTCTCTCTTCCTTATCTGTCAAACCCGGGGGGATTTCATGCAGTCTGAGATAGGAGCTGGACGAGAACCCTCCCCAGGCAGGGTCGCCTCTGTCACCTTGAGGAAGCGATGTGGTCAGACTGGGGCACCCGGGTCCTAGCACGACCCTCCCCTGCCCAGACCCCCAGGGCCTCCCTGAGGGGCTTGCAGCTGTGGCCGCCCCTGCTCCCCCTCCTCCTGGGGTCCCTGGCCGGGTCACTGGTCTGCTCCATCTGGGCCCCAGCACACTGACCTCAGTAGCTGCAGGCTGAGACGTCCCAGTCAAACCTGTCCTTCAGGTCTCCTTTCCTGTTGAAAGCCTCAGCCCCAAAGGGAGTGCCCCCCAGAAGGCCCAGAGGCAGACGCCACCCCGGGTGCCTCCTCAGAAGGCCCAGAGACAGCCGCCACCCCAGGTGCCCCCCCCAGAAGGCCCAGAGGCAGACTCCACCCCGGGCACCCCCCCGCCCCAGAAGGCCCAGAGACAGCCGGCATCCTCGGCGCCACCCCAGAAGGCTCAGAGGCTTGGGGCTGGCAGACTCTGCCTGCTGGCTCGCGGGGCTTTGGGATGGCAGGGGAGGAATTTGAATGTGAAGAGCCCCCTGGGGGAGCTGGCCTCTCCGGGGAGTCTTTTCTGGAACTTTCTGCCGGGCCCACAGGGCCCCTGTCCACCCTCCTCGCTCACCTCCTCTTCCCACAGGTATCATTGGAAATGTCTATCTGAACGATTCTCCCTTGAAAAAATTCAAAATCTACAACCTGGAGATGGACAGGAGCTTCCTGCGGAGGTGTGTCCTGCCCTGTGCTGCCCGAGGGCAGAAGAGGCTGCCGGGCCTTGCCCCCGCCCCGCCCCGGGGTCCCTGGGACCCCCTCCCCAACCATTGTCGCAGGCCACAGGGCGGGCGGTGACTCTGGACATAGGGCCTTTCCCTGTCCGTCTGCCTGCAGGTTCACTGGAGACATGTGGAAGCCTGTCACGGAACAGCCCATGTTCCCTGCGTTCTTCCTGGGGGCACTGCATGTCTCAGACCCCCCCTACGACACCTTCATGAAGCTGGAGGTGTGTAACCCCTGCCAGGGGCGTGCACACCGCGTGTGCCCACAGGCTCCCCATCGTGGCCTCCCTAGTGGAGACCTCCGGGCACGCTTCTCAGGGCCAGGCTCGGGGGTCCAGTTTGCGCCGGGCGCTCTGCGGGGGCAGCTGTGGGCTGGGGGCAGTGCTGGCTGGTCCCTCTGAAGTTGAGAGCCGCCGTCACTCCGAGTTCAGCTGACTGATGCGTCCCCCCACTTCTCGTAGGGCTGGGAGAAGGGGGTCGTGTTCATCAACGGCCAGAACCTCGGCCGTTACTGGAACATCGGGCCCCAGGAGACCCTCTACCTCCCCGGCGCCTGGCTGGACGCAGGCTTAAATAAGGTGGGGGATCGTCCCCCAGGACCCCTCAGCCCTGCGGCGTCTCCCGTGGCGGGGCCGGGGCGGGGGCGGGCCTGGGTGGGCGGGAGAGGACGGACGTTCCGGCCCGAGACAGGCTGGTTATCTCCCCCAGATCATGGTCTTTGAGGAGAAGAGGGCGCAACAGATAATCCAGTTCGTGGACACGCCCAGCCTGGGCCAGCACAAGTACGTGCACTGAGCCGCCCAGGCCCGAGACCCCGCTGACCGGCCTGTGCCCGCTCCGTCCAGCCTGTGCCCACTCCGTCCGCCCTCGGGAGCCCACCCGCTGCAGTTGAGCCTCGTCCTGTAGGCTGGGAGGCGCGAGGACGGGGCGAGGGGCCCTCCCGGGAGAGCTGCCCTGCTCCCCTGGGCCAGACGGAGGCCCGGGGACTGTTCACCGTGGGGGCCGGTGGGGCCCGGCTCCTGAGTGCTTGCTCCTCTGCCCCCGGCCCGGCCGTGCCCTCGTCCCTGTGGCCCCGGCTCTGAGCTGGGGGTGTGTCACTGTCCGTGGAGGGTGGGGGGAGCCCGCTGTCCGTTCACGACTTGCCCAGGCCTCTCTGCCGTCCTGGGAGGACGCCAGTGCGGTGCAGGGCCTGCGCCCCGTGGGGTCGCGTCTAAGAGTCGGGCCTTACCTCCCGCGTCCACATGTTCCCTCCTCGCTCGGTGTGAGGCAGCATCCCCTGAGGAAAGGCCGCTGCTCTGGGGGGCAGGGCGGTGGGGGGCGGGGCGGGCAGCCTCCTCCCGAGTGTCCATCCAGACTCTGGGGTGTGCCCAGGGGTGAGTCCTCTGCTGGGCTCCGGTTCACTGCCCTGAGTTGCAATAAAGCCACAGAGTTGAGTCCAGGCTTGCGTGTTGGTGTCTCTCTGACCTGGTCTGTGTGCGGGGAGCTGAGACGCGGGCTTGTGGGGCTGGGCGCACAGTCAGCCCAGCTGGTGGGGGATGCAGACCGCCTGGTGGGCAGGGGGTGGCTGTGCCTGTGGGCGCGCATCCCCACGGACCTGGATTCCCCTGCTGCTAACGGAGCCTCTTCTGTAACAGCCCCAGTTCAAGGGTGGGTTCCTCCTGGGAGTGGGACATGGCTCAGGTCTGCTGGGGGCACTGGTGTGCCGACCCCGGGCCCAAGAACCGGGTCAAGTGACTGGCAGAAGGTCACAGCAGGCTGGACCCTGTGGTCCTGTTGGAGGCAAACAGTGGAGCTCACTGAAGCAAACGTGTGAACCGTGGCTGGGCGGCAGGGAGGTATCCAGAGCACATCTTGATCTCGTCAAAACTCACCAGCCCTTCCTGCCCCACGTTCCGCGGGAAGCTCAAAGCTGAGTGCCAGGAGTCGAGGCCCCTGGCTGGGCCTCACGAAGCCCATGGGTGTGCGTCCACCTGGGTGCGCCTGGGGTCTGCAGGTGAGCACGCCCTGGCATTGCTCTGTGCCACCTGACACGCAGCCCTTCCTGGTCGAGGTCCCTGGGTCCACCCGTCTTCCTGACTTCCCTGCCCGGTGACCCCAGCTTGTCCGTTCAAGCACCTAGGCGGGACGCGCCCTCCTGCTCACCCAGCCTCTGAGTGCTGGGCGCCTCGGGCCCTCCCAGGCCCCCTCCCCCTCTGTCCACACTTGCTGCGGAGGCCGTGCGCACGGGGCTTGTCAGCAGCATTCATTCTTGTTCTCTGCAACGCTGCATCCCCGTCCGGACTCCAGGGGCCCCAGCTGCTGGCCGCTCACCTCCACTGTGCATGTGCGGCAGCCACACAACCCCACACTGTCCTCGCCGTGTGGACCCCTGCAGTCTGCCCGCATTGGTGGACGCAGCTCTCCGCTTTGTCTGGCTCTCCTCGGCTCCGCTCAAACCCCGCACCTGGCCCAGCAGCTCGCCCTGCCGCGTGCCCAGACCTGACCACTGCCCTCGTCTCCGGCCGCACCTCGCCCGACCCACCGTGGTCTCCGGCCGCCCGCCTGCGTCCTGTTCGTGTGGAGCACAGGAGGCAAGCGATTCTTCTAGAAGTCCAGCTGGACCAAGTCCACTCTCTGCTCCGAACCTCTGGCAGCCCCTCCTCCCACCCCCAGGCCACCGAACTCACCCTGGTCCCCAGGCCGCCTGTCCGGGGTCCCCCACTCGCGTGTCTGACGCCCGACCCCGTCAGCTGCCCTCAGGGCCTGTCTGCCAAGCGCCTCCCGCTGACAGAACCCACTGCCTGGATCCCAGTCTCTGTGTATCTGCCCGGAGGCTGTGCTGATAGCACCCGTGCCCGCCCCGCGCCCCTCGACTGCCTCCTGGTGCAGACGGCATCTGGAGCACCCCAGCTTTGTGCATTCGCGTCCTCTCTGGAGGTGACCCCAAGGCTTTCGGGGCCCACGCCGCGCCTGGAGCAAGGAGCGTCCAGGGGGCACGTCACAGTACAGGCTGGACGCTTAAGTAACGAGAAAGCAGGCATGGCGGAGGAGGGTTAAGACGGTTAAAAACCATAGTTGACTTTTAATTTTGAAACAAATTAAATACAGTTAAATTAAAACAGACCGACGGTGCAGCTGTGGGGGCCGCCCACCCCCCTGTGTCCTCGGGGCTCTGCACCCCCCACTCCCGACGGGGGAGCAAACAAGCTGTGGTCATGGACCCAACCCTGGCTCATAACGAACTCATTCCCAACGAAGACGGAAGCTGCAGTCCACCAGGGTTATAACTGTAAATAAATACACATGCAGCTAAGAGAGGGTGTTAGGTGAAGACAACTGAACTAGTATCTGCCAAAAAGAAAAAAAAAAGAGACAATCCCGTTTTGTGGTTCATCACCAATTTCCTGAAAACCAGCCCTGTCTTTCTGGCCAAGACAGTGGCCCAGCCAGGCCAGCTGACCCAGCGTCCAGGGTTGGTCCAGGCGAGCGAGGCCGCGATGCCCGGCGCAAATTCACCCACTCAGCTGGTCGCTGTCACCCCCGTGGTTCCCAGGCACCCGTGTGCCCCGCAAAGCAGCTCAGGGCTCTGGGTAGAGGGCCGTGGAATGCTCCTGTGGCCACGGTGAGGAGGTAAACCCCTTTCAGCACAGGCCGCGATGCTGTTTGGCACTCTGGGTCGCTGCGCGGAGGCCACCGCCCCCGAAACCCAGGAGCAGGCTCTCGGCAGCCCTCGGACCCTTCCAGCGAGGTTGAGGGGGGTGGGGGCTGTTAGCGTTAAAAGTAAACACCTGTTCAGGGGGCGCGGGCCCTTCCTCTGCCACTCAGGGGAGGAAAATTGTGCTTCCGGCGGTCAGGAGCGTGAGTGGGGGCTGGCAGAGGGCTGGCCCGCGGGAAAGGCAGGGGGACCAGCGCCTCCCTCCTGGCGGGGGGCTGTGTGGTCGGGGGGATGGGGTGGGACTGGAAGCCAGCTGACTGCGCGCCCCATTAGGGAGAAGCGAGGTTTTGTTTCCCACTCTGTGTCACGATCTGCCAGCAGTCTGGGCTCCGTCTCCCGCCTTCCGGGTCCAGGTCACCTCCGTGCCCTTCTGTCGACCCCTCCGCTAGGCCAAAGACCCCCGGCCGGGGGCGGGAAGGACACCGCCCGGCCCTTCCTCTCTCTGCTCCTGGCCCACCTGCCCCTTGATCCCCGCCGGCCGCTCTGGTGGGGGGCGTCTGCCTCCCCAGTCCTGGTCCAGGCGTGGCGGTGGGCGGGAGGCTCCTTCCGCTCTGGGCGGGGCCGGGTGTTGGGGCGAGGGCCTGGAGGGGCTCTGCTCCCTCCGAGAGGTGAGGTACGGACCCGCCTGCCGGGCGCTGACGGCCCCAGGCTCTGCAGGCGGGAGTGAGGAAAGCACGCTGGGGGCGGCCGGCCTCCTCTCCCGGGAGCAGCTCGGTCCGGACGCCAGGGGCTGGGGGCCGCCGTCCCGTGACCGTGGGGCCCCGTGGGGCCAGGGCCGCTCTGCGGGGCTCTCACCTCCGTCCCAGCCGGGCAGTTCCCAGGTTAGGGGCCCATGGCGTCGACTCCGTAGGACTGCCGGGCGGGTGGAGCACAACACGTCTGGGGGTTCTGTGCTTCAGGGTCTCCTTCCTTCGTCCCGGCCTCGGGCCGGGCTCTCTGAAGGCCCCACAGGGAAGGGAGGGGGGCAGCGAGTCCACAGGAGTGCGCCTCGGAGGGACACGGCGGGGGAGAGAAGGCGGCCAGGAGCAGGTCTCAGAAGGCGCTCCTGGGGGGAGAGGGCGAGGGGGCGGCGTGAGGGGGGCCGCTGGGAGCTGGGGTCCACGGAGCACCCCCACCCCCGACCCCCGAGCAGCCAGGAGCGTGCTCTGTCTGACCCAGTGTGGTCTCGTCTTGGCCAGGTGATCTGCCATGCGCTGGGTCACGACCCCGCGGTCTCCTGCGGTGGGGCTATTGCGCGCGAGGCACAAAAGCTGCAGCCTGACTCGGAGGCCCGAAGACCAAGAGAGCCCCACTCCCAGCAAGCCTCCAGCTCTGCTGAGGTCACGGGAGGCCCCCAGGAAGGGCCTGGCTGAGCCGGTCACTGGCACAATCCACTCAGCTTTCCTGTCTCCTTCCTGTGCCTCTAAAGCATAGATGGAGCCTGTGAATTACTTCAGTGCCGGATTTTAAAGGGCCAAATAAAAGCAGCAGCAGTTGGGCAGTGCCAGAGACTGTTTCTGGTGCCCCAACAACCCCTTTTGCAAATGAAGAAAATGAGGGAAATGGGAGCCTGGGAGCTGGGCCAGGCTCTGGAGTCCACGCTTCCACCTCAACCGAGGAGGAAACCACGCAGACAGAGCCCGAGTGAGTCCACACAGCAGGGCCTCATATGGGGACAGGCTTGTGGCCAGAATGGGCCGCCACGAGGCGGTGCTGGGAGGTGAAGGCCTCCAAGCAGCAAGGAAGGGGCCAGGTGTGCAGGGACCCAGGTGTGCGGGGGCCCAGGTGTGTGGGGGCCCAGGTGTGCGGGGACCCAGGTGTGCGGGGACCCAGGTGTGCGGGGGCCCAGGTGTGCGGGGACCCAGGTGTGCGGGGAACCAGGTATTCGGGGACCCAGGTGTGCGGGGGCCCAGGTGTGCGGGGACCCAGGTGTGCGGGGAGCTTGCCACCTGCTGACTTCAGTCCTGCCTCCTCCACTACGTGGGGCCTTTGCCGTGACTGTCATGATTAAAGACCAGGAGGAAACACCTTGGCAGATTTACTCTGCACCCAAGCTTGGGTGGCCACTGAACTGAACTGAACCCAGGGCATCACTGGCTCACATCCCCCTACCTGTGTCCGGGGCTCAGATCTCCACCGTGGGGTCAGTGAAACCTTTCTTGCCCTCATTCACCAACACCGGTTTCTCAGTCCGCGTGTGCCAGACCAGGATCTGTGTGTCCAGAGACAGGAGACCACGTGGGGCCGGCCCCGACCTCGCCCTCCTACCCTTGCCCCTCCCTTCCAGCTCTTGTTCCAGCAAGACTTTCTCCATTGTTCTGTATTTCTACCTACCCCCTCATTCTTGCTCTTTGTACATAGGCTGCCTTCACAATATCTATTGGAAATAGAAAATCTGCAGCTACAAAAAAGAGACAGAGTGGTCCCAAGTTTCCCTCTTGCTTCTCATCCTTCCCTGTGCTTTTTGATAGGTCTTGAGGGAGACAGTTCTAGGGCCACCAGCTCAGCTAAGCGCCAGCCTGGTCCCCAGCCGGAGAAGCCCAAACTGGAAGCAAGATGTGTCTGTGCATGTGTGTTCATGCCTGTGTGTGCATGTGTACTGGGCATACGTGCACATGTGTGCACACACTTGTGCTTGTGTGCATGTGCATGTGTGCACATACATGCATACATGTGCACCCGTGTCTGTACCTGTGCAGACTGGACATGTGCAAGTGTGCATGCAAACACATGTACCTGTGTGTCTGTGCATGGTGGTGCGTGTGCACTGGCATATGCATGTGTGTATATTCATGTGTACGCATGTGCCCATGTGTGCGTGTGTGTGCACACATGTAGGTGTGTCTGGCATGGAAGTGTGGAGCCCAGCTGATGTGTGGTGAGGGAGGGATTCACTCCTCGGCTCTGCCTGCCTGGGGGCCCCCTTCTTGTCCCCCCGCCCACCTTTGGTGTGGCTGCCTGAAGGGCCGTAGACCACCCACTCGGGAGGGAGGCTGGCTGTCCACTGGCAGTGCAGGTCCCTGATTAGCAGGAGCCTCGCAGGCAGGAGCTGGCCCGCACTGCGCGGCAGGCTCGGCGGGGGCCCACCTTGGTGCAGTTGGCTGCCTTGGGCTCCAGGTCACTGAGGGTGACAAGCTCGCGCAGCAGGCTGCTCTCCTGGTAGCCGCCCTTCACGCCGCGCAGCTTGAAGTAGGCCTGGCTCCGCTGCAGGATGAGCCGCAGGTTGACCGCAAATCCCGCCATGTCTATGGCAAATGGCCGGTGGGGGTCGAACACCGTCTTCCAGCCGACCACCTTCCCTGCCCCGTTGACCCTCGGGGCCTCGTACCGAAGGCCCCCGACGAAGGCGACGGGCCACACAGACACCCTCCTGGTGCTGCGCATCTAGAGGGGAGAAGAGTAAGGACACCTGGGCCGCCCAGGGCGGGCATCTGCGGAGGACTGGCCTTGGCTGTGAGCAAGGCCACCCTGCAAGCAGCTGGTGCTTCCCTTGTCACGTGACCTGTGCTTTGTCCTTTGCTGCAAAAGCTCTGTCTCCCCGATTTAGAGTCTGAAAGGACTCCCTCCGCTACCCCAATGTCCTGATTCCCAAACTTGGGGGGTGGGGGGACACTGAGGGTGGACGGGGAACCCGCCTCCCCTCCCCCACTGGAAGCCCTCCGCCAGACAGTGCCCTGAAGCCCGGGCTGCAGTGGGTTGGTCGGTCTGGGAGCCCCATGCAGGCCTCCACCCCCTTCGCCAGGTTCCCCGCCCTCCCTGGTCTGCGTGCATCTGCAGCCCGCACCTCCTCGAAGAGCTCCAAGCTGTAGGTGTTGTCGTCATCCGCGAAGTACACGACGCCTGGCTGGCTGGAGTTGCGCGGGAAGGTTTCCCGCAGCCAGCGCAGCGCCAGGTTGCGCTGCATGGTGCCCCGAGGGATGCGCGGGTCACGCGCATCCCCCCGCAGCTTGTAGTTGCGCGGCGTCTCCACGTGCAGGTGCGTGTAGTTGAGGCCGGTGTCCCGCAGCAGGCGTGCCGTCAGCGGGGTGCGGCGCGGCGCGTCCTCCACCACCAGCCAGTGCAGGTTGGGCACGTGCAGCAGCGTGTTGGCCAAGCGAGTGAGCTCTGCCTTCTGCACCGGGCGGCTGTAGGTGGGCGTCACCACGTGGATGGTGGGCAGCGTGTCAGACCAGGGCGGGGGCCGCGTGTACACGTACTCTGTGCGCACCACCTCCACGATGTCCCGGTCGGACATGCAGTACTCCCTGGGGTCCGTGCCAGGTGGCGCCTCGCGCCGGGGGTCACCACTATCATCTGCAGATTAGAGGAGGGGGTGTGGTGCTGGGGGGTGTGGGGACAGTACTGGGGTACTGGGGGTACAGGTACTGGGTACAGGGGTACAAGAGTGCTGGATCCAGAGATACTGGGTTCAGGGGTAGTGGGTGTACAGGTAAAGGGTACAGAAGTACTAGGTACAGATACTGGGTATAAGCACTGGCTACAGGGTACTGGGTATAGGAGTGCTGGATACAGAGATACTGGGTACTGGGGTACTGGGGTACAGGTAGTGGGTACAGATACTGGGTATAGGGGTACTGGGTATGAGCACTGGGTCCAGGAGTACTGGATACAGAGATGCTGGGTTTGGGGTGCTGGGGATACAGGTACTGGGTACAGATACTAGGTATGGGGTACTGGGTATTAGCACTGGGTACAGGGTACTGGGTATAGGAGTACTGGATACAGAAATACTGGGTACAGGGGTACTGGGGGTACAGGTACTGGGTACAGATACTGGGTATAAGCACTGGATACAGGGTACTGGGTATAGGAGTGCTGGATACAGAAATACTGGGTACTGGGGTACTGGGGGTGCAGGTACTGGGTACAGATACCAGGTATAGGGGTACTGGGTATGAGCACTGGGTACAGGGGTACTGGATACAGAGATGCTGGGTATGGGGTGCTGGAGATACAGGTACTGGGTACAGATACTAGGTATGGGGTACTGGGTATTAACACTGGGTACAGGGTACTGGGTATAGGGGTACTGGGTATGAGCACTGGGTACAGGGGTACTGGATACAGAGATACTGGGTACTGGGGTACTGGGGGTACAGATACTGGGTATAAGCACTGGGTACAGGGTACTGGGTATAGGAGTGCTGGATACAGAAATACTGGGTACTGGGGTACTGGGGGTGCAGGTACTGGGTACGGATACCAGGTATAGGGGTACTGGGTATGAGCACTGGGTACAGGGTACTGGGTATAGGAGTGCTGGGTATGGGGTGCTGGGGATACAGGTACTGGGTACAGATACTAGGTATGGGGTACTGGGTATTAACACTGGGTACAGGGTACTGGGTATAGGGGTACTGGGTATGAGCACTGAGTAGAGGGGTACTGGATACAGAGATACTGGGTACTGGGGTACTGGGGGTACAGGTACTGGGTACAGATATCAGGTATAGGGGTACTGGGTATGAGCACTGGATACAGGGGTACTGGATACAGAGATGCTGGGTATAGGAGTACTGGGGGTACAGGTACTAGGTATGGGGTACTGGGTATTAACATGGGGTACAGGGGTGCTGGATACAGAGATGCTGGGTACAGGAGTACTGGGGGTACAGGTACTAGGTACAGCTGTACCAGGTACAGGTACTGGGTACAGAGATACTGGGTACAGATACTAGGTATGGGGTACTGGGTATTAACACTGGGAACAGGGGTACTGGGTGCAGGAGTACTGGGGGTACAGGTACTAGGTACAGCTGTACTGTGCACAGGTACCAGCCCGCCCGGCTCTCCCCTGCTCCTCCTGTGGGAGAGTCAGTGCATGCCTGTCTGGGGTCCTGGGGGCTGAGGCTGATGGTCGAGGCTGGCTGCCTGACACCCTCCCCCGGGTCCTCCTCTTTCTGACTCCCAAATGACACAGAGATAACCTCTCCCTACACCTGGCTTTCAACAGCTCGGAGCTGTTTAAGGGCAGCTGGCCAAACTGCAGCGTCGCACCCTGGGCTCCTGTCTGTGCCGGGCTTTGTATGACGAAGCGCCTGCCTTGCGGCCCACGCCCTCCTCCCCTCCCAGAGCTAGCCGAGGAGCCCGGGCACCAGCACTCGTGCCCGGGGCAGCTTTAGTGCTTCGTTGCTACGCGCCCTGTGGCCCCAGAGTCCAGGAGCACCTTGCCTGGGTGCCAGATAGGCTGGACGGGATCAGAGCCTCCCTCTCAGGCTGTCGCCTCCGTCCTCCCCTCCCCGTCCCCCTCCTGCTCCCCCGGGGGGAAGGGGCCTGCAGCGGGCTGCCCCAAAGGCGCTCTGGGGCCTGACTCAGAATCTAGCTCCCGAACCTCGCTGCAGAGTGTGGGGCTTCACCACGGCACTCTGTCCCGGGGGTCTGCCCCTGGTGGGCAAGATGCTTCTGGATCCTGAGCCCGTCCCTTCTGACCGCCGATGTCCCGTGTTTGGGCCAGAGGGTGAGGTGGAGACCCGCCTCGGCTGCTCCCGGCCTGTGTGTCTCCTCACACCGCACGTTCCCGTCATGCGCTCTCAGCCCCTGGGGCCTTGCCTGTGCCCCACCAAGCCGTGCACCCAGGAGGGGCGTGTGTGGAGCCGGGCAGAGGCCCGCCTCCGTGACACGCAGGCATGGGAGACCCTGGAGGTGCCCTGCTCCCGCCAGGGTGGCTCTGATGGTCAGGCTTTCTCCTACATCTGCGTCCCCGTGGGGAGCCAGCAGCCGCTCACGGGGGGACAGCCCACAACCCCTCCCGTTCTGAAAGTGCCCCCCTGCCCCCGAGGCCTGTCCGGCCGTGTGAAGGACTTGGGCACTCGTTGCTCCGGGGCCATCTCAGCGGGAGGCGGGACGGTCGGAGGCCAGATCTCGGAGTCCGAGCTCTGAGGCTCAGACCCCGGCTGGCTCTGCACTAACTGCACGACCCTGAGCCGGGCGCCTGGCCTCTGGTCACTGCTGGCAGCTGCTAAGGAGAGCTGATAACTGCGTCTCCTTTATCCAGGTTCCGTGTGGGTTCAGGGGCTTGGAACACAGCCCGGGCTCACAACATCTCCCCTGTGCAGAGGGGGACGGTAAGATGCTCTGTTCCTCGTGGCTTCTTGCAACTATGGAAAGGGCGGTGGGAGCAATCCCCTGCAGGGAGTGAAGAGGGCCCCGGGAGGCCGGGCTTCCTACGGCTCTCGTTAGCACGCGGGTGTGGGTGCAGGAGCTGGCCTGGGGCTGGGCACGGGGCTCCAGAGTGACAGATGCGTCCCCGGCTCTGAGAGAGTTCCCACGGGCTAATGACCCCCACTGGGGACACACGGCCCAGGTGGGAGCCTGCCCCCGGGCTGTGGGTGCAGGGTGGGGAGACCGGAACAGGCAACCAAGGGGACTTTCTGCAGGAGTTTTGGGTCAAACTGGGAAAAGAAAACTAGCTTGCAGAGAGCAGCTGCAGACCAGGACATAAATAAGGATTAGTGTATCCTGCTGTGAGCAGAGCTTTGGAAACCGAGGCTCGGGGAGGACAGTGCGCTGTCACTGACCCCCGCCCTCCCCCATCTGCCCTTCAGTCACGCCCCCGCAGGCGGCTCTGAGCCCTGGAGCATCTGCGAGCCCGAGAGGGGCTGGGTCAGGGCTGCCGCCGCCTCCGCGTCCTCAGGGCCCCCATCGCCCTCTGCTGCTGCCTCTGTCCAGCATCGCAGCTGCCCTGTCCCGTCTCTAGGCAGGACCAGCTTGCTGAGCACGGCAGCCTGGGGCCCCTCAGCCCAAAGCGCTGCCGAGACCGGAAGCACGTGGTGTTGCATCCCACGTGACAAACCTCGCGAGGTGCTGCGGCGACAACCCTAAAAGGACAGGCAGCGGCCCTGGGGTCCGGGCTTAGGACGTGGCACTCTCACTGCCGTGGCCTGGGTTCTGTCCCTGCTCAGGGAACTGAGATCCCACGAGCCACTCAGCTCGGCCAGCAAGGAGCGAGGGGAGGAAACGCCGGGAGACGGTGGGCGCTGAGCCGTGCTCCTCCCAGCCCTCCCGGAGGAAGCTTCAGGCCCCCGCAGGGATGACCAGCCTGACGCGTCACGGTGCGGGCCGCCCACCCCAGTCTGGGGCTCTCGGCCCTGCCTGCTCTGGGGACTGGGGGCTGCGTCAGGGCTTCCTGTCGCCCTGAAAGGCTTTCAGTGACACAGGCTGGGAATCCTGCCCCCCAACCCCGAGTCCTCCATGGTGCACCCCCGGAGTCCTCCTGTGGGGCATGCCCGACCCCTGAGTCCTCCATGGTGCACCCCCCAGCCCTCCTGTGGGGCACGCCCGACCCCCCGAGTCCTCCATGGTGCACCCCTGGAGTCCTCCTGTGGGGCATGCCCGACCCCCGAGTCCTCCATGGTGCACCCCTGGAGTCCTCCTGTGGGGCACGCCCGACCCCTGAGTCCTCCATGGTGCACCCCTCAGCCCTCCTGTGGGGCACGCCTGACCCCTGAGTCCTCCATGGTGCACCCCTCAGCCCTCCTGTGGGGCACGCCCGACCCCTGAGTCCTCCATGGTGCACCCCCGGAGTCCTCCTGTGGGGCACGCCCGACCCCTGAGTCCTCCATGGTGCACCCCTGGAGTCCTCCTGTGGGGCACGCCCGACCCCCCGAGTCCTCCATGGTGCACCCCCCAGCCCTCCTGTGGGGCACGCCCGACCCCTGAGTCCTCCATGGTGCACCCCCAGCCCTCCTGTGGGGCACGCCCGACCCTCCGAGTCCTCCATGGTGCACCCCCCAGCCCTCCTGTGGGGCACGCCCGACCCCTGAGTCCTCCATGGTGCACCCCCGGAGTCCTCCTGTGGGGCACGCCCGACCCCTGAGTCCTCCATGGTGCACCCCCCAGCCCTCCTGTGGGGCACGCCTGACCCCTGAGTCCTCCATGGTGCACCCCCCAGCCCTCCTGTGGGGCACGCCCCCACCCCCATGCCCTCCTGTGCTGCATGTCCTGGGCGTGGGTGCAGAGGAGAGCCTGTGAAGCTCTGAGCCTGTGTGCATGGCACCATCCAAGCCCCAGGTCAGCCCCCAAGGGTGCGGTCGTCAGCCAGGTCGTCCCCAGGTCCCCTCTGGCTGAGCAGGGGAGACTCAGGCCTGCAGGCTGCGGTCACCCGTCAGGGGAGACTCAGGCCTCCAGGCTGGGGTCACCCCGTCAGGAGACTCAGGCCTGCAGGCTGCGGTTGCCCCGTCCGCGAAGCCCGGCAGGGTGGGACTCACCCTTGCGCGCGGTGAGCAGGGGCGCGATGGTGCTCTGGTGCCACACGGTGACCAGCAGCGTCCAGGGGAGCACGATGAGCACGATGGCGAGGACGTCCCGTCGCTTCGGCATCTCCAAGGCTGGCTGGGCCCACAGCTCCTCGTGAGCTGGGCAGTGGCCGTGGGGGGGAGGAAAGCACATGAGTGGGCCGGGCAGGCCGGGCACGGGGCCGCGGGGAGCCGCACGCCAGCCCACGGGCCTGACCACTCAACCCACCCATTGCCGACGCAGCTCTGTGGAGTCCGGCCCGACCGGAGTCTGGGAAGGGGTGCCGTCCGCGGTGGGTCAGGAGCCCTGCGGGGTGGACACCTGCAAGAGGGGACAGAGAGGCTGGCCGGAGGTCTGGGGGGCCACCCCACAGGGCCAAGGACAGGCGGTGCCCCTTGGTCCAGACACCCCGGCTGGTTCCCCCAGCTCACCCCCGGGCCTGTTTGCTCTTTTATGAAGTGGGCAGTGCACACTCAGGGCTCAGACACCCCTGCCTCGGTTCCCCTGGCTCAGTCCTGGGCCTGTTTGCTCGTTTATGAAGAGGGCACCTACTTTCCAAGGCTTTAACGCCTGTGAGCCTCGCAGCCTGCCGCCGGGTGGACGCAGCGAGCACTCAGGGTGACGGCCTTGTGGCTGTGCCCTCGTTTCACAGCCTGGATGAAGGCATCTGCTCAACTGAGTCCTCAGAGGACCGGCCAGTGGTGTTTGGAGGTGGGTTCTGGGAGGGTGCATCCTCAGCTAGTTTGGGCAGGACAGGGCCTGGACTGTGGCCGTGGCCGGGGGTCAGCCGAGGGGCTCGGGGGTCAGCCAAGGCGCTCGGGGGTCAGCCAAGGGGCTCGCGTGCCGACAGCTCCCTTCCAGGCCAGCTGAGCTCGTGACGAGGGACTGGTGCCCTGCCTCCTGGCAGCCTGGGGACTGTCACCCCTCGTCCACCCCCCACTTCTGTGCTGAGAGCCCTGCAAGACGCCTCTGGGCCCACAGGGGCGGCCCGGGGAGAGGACAGCCACGGCTGGCCTGGTCTGGCAGGCCGAGCCCCCGAGCCCGCCATCCACCCAGCCGCAGGCAGGCGGACATCCGTCTCCCGCGGGACTGGGAGCCAGGCTGAGCAGGACTCTTGGAGGTGCTGCGTCTCTCCTCCCTGCCTGGTCCTCTCGCCTGCAGCCCTCCCGGCAGGCAGGTGCTCCTGGTGGCCGCCTCGGTCCATCTGCGTGGCCTGCTTGGAGCAGACAGCAGACAGGCCCGGGGGTCAGATGGTGCGGGCTCGGGGCAGGTTCCTGGACCCTGAGCTGCCTCCACGTTCCCGGCCGCGGCCCCGCGGGAGGAGGCCAGAGGCCACACTGCCTGCCCATCCGGGTGTCGGGGTGCCTCCCCGGCCAGCCCCACCCACGCTGAGCCCACGGGTAGGAAGCCGAGCGCCGGGTCGGGGCCTCGGTCTGGCTGGCCGCCGTGGGCCGCGCAGGGAGGCCTCCTAGGGGTGTGGGTCCCCCAGGGCTTTTCCAGCGTCTGGCCGTGGGGGCTGGCCTGGTCTGGGCACTCGGGCACCCGCCTCCACTGTGGCTGCCCCTGGGGAGCACTCTCCGCTCCCTGAGTCCTCCCGCATTCCCTTCCGCCCGGTGCTCGCCGAGGCCACAAGTGATGGCTCGTGCTGGGGCCAGACCTGAACCCAGACCCTCTGGGAGCAGGGGAAGGAGCGTCAGGCCCCAGACCCCCTTTAGGGGCAGCCCCCTGAAGGTCCTGTCCCTCCCAGAGAGCAGGAGGGGGACAGAGGCAACGGCCTGAGGGGGACGCTCTGATCCTGTCCAGTCTATCTGGTCAAAACATCTTTGACGGGAAGGAGGGAGAGGCAGGAAAGCTCTAAAAATAAACTTAGCCATAAACCCAGTTGTGCATTAATTACTTTGGAAGCCATTACAGCTTGAAAACCCCATAACTTTAATGGAGGCTATTATAAGCACGGCAGCGAAGTCGTGGAGCTAATTACCAGGTGGTTATGAAGCGGAGCGGGGAGCCCCCAGCCTCCGAGGGAGCCAGTTGGCCAGCAGGGGGCCTGTGGGGGGCAGGCCTGGGGCTGGGTGGCTAAGACCGCGGGTCTGGGGGCCTTGGGTGGGGGCGTGGGGTAAGGCAGGTGGAGCACCCCAGACCCAGAGGCCTGAGTCTGAGAGGGGGCTGCAAGGATGAACAGGGGCCATGGCCCTGGAGGGGTGGTGGGCAGCCGGCCTGGGGTCCAGCCTCGAGCAGGCCGCCTGGAAGAAGCTGGGCGAGCTTGGCTTCGAGGCTCACAGCAGCCTGCCTCCTGAGACTGCAGGGACTCGGGCAGAAAGCTCACCCACACCCCACACCTGGGGAGGAGCCGGTTTAGTCCCACTGGTGGTGGACAGGGCCCTGCTGGATTCAGGGGCCGTGTGGTGGCGGCGGCAGGGAGTGGGGTGGGGACGGGCAGGTGGCCATCAGCACCCGGCCTGCAGGGAGGAAGGCTCCACACAGCTCTGTCCTGCCACTCAGGGAGGTAACTGCAGAGCTGGCGTGTGCACATGTGTGTATGCGTGTGCACATGTGTACCTGCGTGTACACGCGTGCATGTGTGCCTGCATGCACACTGTGTGTGCATGTGCATGTGTGTACATGTGTGTGTGCATGTGTGTGGTGGAGGTCAGTTACCGGGATGTGTACAAGCCACGCGTGTCCTGCCCACCGCCCAGCCCGCGGTCCTTTCCCTGATCAAGTGCCTGTCACCAGCCAGCGCGGCTCTGCCTGCGAGGCCAAGGATGTCTCGGGAGCTCACGGTCCGCGGGGAGTCACCCCCCAGGGCACCGTGCCCGCGGCCTTGACAGTGACTTCCCTGAAGTGGTCCGCGACTGGGGGACACTCAGTGAGCGACCTGCACGGCGTCCTTCAGCATTTGTATGATGTTTCCCACGGTCTTCATCTCGCCTGGAGAACGTTTTCCCGGACTCTCCTCGTGGAACCTTTGGAGAGCATTCAACTTCTCATAGAAACAAGGGCTTTCTTTCTTCCTTTCCGGCTTGAATTTCTTTTTTCTGCCATATTCTGTGTTGATAAGGGGCTTCCCTGGTGGCTTGACAGTAAAGAATCTGCCTACAATACAGGAGATGCAGGAGACCTGGGTTCAATCCCTGGGTCGGGAAGATCCCCTGGAGGAGGGCTTGGCATCCCACTGCAGTCTTCTTGCCTGAAGAATCCCATGGGCAGAGGAGCCTGGTGGGCTGCAGTCTGTGGGGTTGCAGAGTTGGACAGACTGAGCGTGTACAGAGATGACGAGAGCATGCAGGGCCATTGCAGACGGATGAGGAGCAACCTTACAGATTCTGGGGAGGCCGCAGCTCCCTGACCCAGAGGGCCCCCCGCCTGCCTGCAACGCTGACAGGCCAGGGCGTCGGTCCTGAGTGGGTGGAGGGGACTCAGCTGGGCCGTGAGGACAGCAGCCGCCCCCGTCCCTGGGAGCTGAGTGCCCGGGGCTGTGCAGATGTTGGGGCCGCGAGGGAGGAGGGGCTGGTTTGGAGAAGCTGGGCGGAGGTCAGCGGAGGTCAGCAGAGGTCAGCGGGCAGGATGCCGGGAAGGGCCGGCTCACCCTCGGCCTCAGATGGTCCCCAAGACCCATAGGAGCCCTAACAGGACTCAGCATCGACCCCGCGGCCCCTGCACAGGACAAGCCCGAAGCCACAGCTAGCCGGCTCCCACCCCGAGGGTCCACATGCATCAGCTGGCCCCAGCCTCCTCCCCGGCCTCCTCGTCCCCCTGGCTCCGTGGGGAAGGGGCAGCGCATGGCGGCCGCTGTCCCCCGGCTCGGCCCTCACCCCTGGAGCGTGTGGGAGAGGGGGCCTCCCACCCCAGGAGGGCTCGGACAGCCCCTGGGGCTGCAGCCCTGCCCTGGGCAGGCGGGGTTCCTTCCCTGCAAGCCACAGCGGCCTCTGAGGCAGGCAGGGCAGTCTCAGCCCCATTTCACAGGCTAGGAAACTGAGGCCTGGAGGGCCCGGGTCAGTCTCAGAGCGCGCACACCCGCCCTATGCACACTGTTCCTGCCGGCAGGCCTGGCCCCTCGGGCAGCGCCAAGGACCCGGTTCAGCCAGGAGGGGCTCTCCACCGGCCCTCATGGTGGGGGCTGGAGGGACCCCAGGCCTGGTGCCATCTTCCTCTGCTCTGGCTGAGACCCCAGCCCCCGGCCGGGGCGGAAGGACGCCCACTCGGCTCAGGCTGGGCTGACGGCTTCGGGCTTCTTCCACACAGGAGTCAGGAAACAACAGTCCGTCGGTCATGTTTAAAGCGGCTCCTTGGTTTTTCTTCCAGTTATTCAGAAACAGCCTTGGGATCGGGTTTGGATTCTGACTCAGTAGAGTGGAGACAGGGTCTGGTGTGCGTGGTCCCCTGCACTGCAGGAATCTGAATGGCACAAACCAGCAGCCCCAGTGGCTTGACTGACGTCTCCGTCTTCGGGCAGAAGGTCGTCCACACGCCCCACAGCCCCCTAGCAGGAAGGCATCACCCGGGGTGTGTCCTGGGTGCCCTGGGCTGGGCCCGAAGCACACGCATGCCCTGCAGCGTGACTCAAGGTGGGGACACAGACCACAGGGAAAGTGGGCCACCCAACAGTGGCCGGCCAGGGCGTGTGCCCCTGTGGAGAGCCGCCGCTGGAGGGCCTTGGGCGGCTGTCCCCTCCACAAGGCCTGTCACGGCCCTGCTCAGGGGTCTGAGTATCCCCGAGCCCGCTGGCCACCTTGCAGGAAGCCTGGGCCCCAGCTGGGCACTGCACCCCACCTCAGCACCGTCTGATTGTAATTCAGCCCCACAGTGGCCGAAGCACCAGCCCCCTGCCCCCAACGCAGTCTGTAGTTTCACTCGGGAGGCAGCGGGGCTAGGTCCATTCTGCGAGCTCCTCGGAGCCACCGCCCCGGGTGACGTCACACATGTGTGCACGTGTGAGCTTGTGGCCAGCACCGCCTCTGAGTGAGTGCATGTGTGTCTGTGGGCACATGAGTGTTCCTGGGCACATGCGTGGTCTCAGGGCGCAGAGGCCTCTGAGGAACATCCCCCAGGAGAGGCTGTGTGGACGCAGCAGGCAGTCACCCTGGCCCCAGGACACGGCCCCGCCCGAGTCCAGTGTGGCCGCAGAAAACACCCTGGAACACGTGCTCAGTGCTCAGCCCCAGGCCCCGGAGGCGTGGGGCAGCTCAGGACACGCTCAGGACACGCTGACACGCAGCGCATGGGGCCCTGGGCACCACCCTGGGTGCGCGGGGGAGGGAGTCAGGGCTCTGATAGGAAAAGAGGGCAGAGGCCGGGGGCCGGGGGCCTGGGTGTCCGGGGCCGCGCTGGCCCAGGACAGCATGCAGAGCCTGCAGGCCATGGGCGAGGCTGCGCTCAGCCGGGCTGGGGTGTCAGCGCGTGGCCGTCTGTCCCCCCCACCCTGCCCCTGCTGTCTGGCCATCCTGCTTCTCTCTGCCTGTTTCCCTTGGAGCTGGTGGCCTGCGGTTTGGGGCGGGGGGGCGGGGGTCCCACCCGGTGGTTTCCAGGGGAGACCACCTGGCGCTCTGAGCCCTTGGCCTCACCCCCGAAGCTTGCCCGGCCCCACGCATTCTGTGGCCAGCCCACACCCTGCGTGAACCCGCTGGTCTCACTGGTTCCGCGTCCGTCTGCAGCCCCCAGGCCAGGGCTCCTCCAGACCCCAAAGGTCCCCGCACACCGTGGGGGCTGCACTGTGTCTCTGGCACTGAGTCTCCTTTGCAACGCTCATCGGGCACTTGGGGATCCGCTGAGGGGTCCGTGGAGAACCTCGGCACAGGGCCTGGCCCGCAGAGAGCGCCACGAAGGCTGCGAGATGTGAACTATCACAGCAGGGACAGCAGCAGCTCGCTCGTGACTCCAGCTGAGCGCACGCGTCTGGCAGAGACGGGACGCGGGGTCCCTGGCTCCTCCTGGCCCAGCCAGCCTCGGGTGGCTCTCACAGCAGGTTCCTCCCGCCCTCAGACGAGGCTGTACCTGCAGGCAGTGTCCGCAACGTGGACTCCGGGGAGGGGTGAGGAGCGGGGTGTGTGCCAGGGCTAGCCCTCTCCACCCCGACCTCCGGGCTCTTGGCGTGGGTGGCTGCCTGGGCGGCCTGCCATGGCCTTGGGGCACCCCCTGCGCCCCAACTCTAGCCCTGTCCCTACCCCGATGCTGGGCGCGGCCAGGGCATGCCCAGCACTTGGGGAGGGCAGGGGTGCCCCGTCTCCCTCCATCTCCAGGGCAAGCGAGCTGAGGCTCCTCCTTCGGGCTTGGGGCTGAGCTTGGAGATGGGGGCCATGGACACAGGGCCGCCTGTCTCTCCTGCCGCCCCATTCCTTCCCTGGGATCAGCTGCACCCACGTCGTGAGAGACACTGGGAGAATTGAGCAGAAGGTGCGGCTCCGAGCAGGCAGTGACCCGGCGGGGGGTGGGGTGATGGACCCAGGGTCCCAGTCTCAGCCTAGACCCCACCCCAGAGGGAGGGGTGATGGACCCAGGGTCCCAGTCTCAGCCCAGACCCCACCCCGGGGGGGTGATGGACCCAGCGTCCCAGTCTCAGCCTAGACCCCACCCCAGGGGGAGGGGTGATGGACCCAGGGTCCCAGTCTCAGCCCAGACCCCACCCCGGGGGGGTGATGGACCCAGGGTCCCAGTCTCAGCCCAGACCCCACCCCAGGGGGAGGGGTGATGGACCCAGGGTCCCAGTCTCAGCCCAGACCCCACCCCAGGGGGGTGATGGACCCAGGGTCCCAGTCTCAGCCCAGACCCCACCCCAGGGGGAGGGGTGATGGACCCAGGGTCCCAGTCTCAGCCCAGACCCCACCCCAGGGGGAGGGGTGATGGACCCAGGGTCCCAGTCTCAGCCTAGATCCCACCCCAGGGGGAGGGGTGATGGACCCAGGGTCCCAGTCTCAGCCCAGACCCCACCCCAGGGGGAGGGGTGATGGACCCAGGGTCCCAGTCTCAGCCCAGACCCCACCCCAGGGGGAGGGGTGATGGACCCAGGGTCCCAGTCTCAGCCCAGACCCCACCCCAGGGGGAGGGGTGATGGACCCAGGGTCCCAGTCTCAGCCCAGACCCCACCCCAGGGGGAGGGGTGATGGACCCAGGGTCCCAGTCTCAGCCCAGACCCCACCCCGGGGGGGTGATGGACCCAGGGTCCCAGTCTCAGCCTAGACCCCACCCCAGGGGGGGGGGTGATGGACCCAGGGTCCCAGTCTCAGCCCAGACCCCACCCCGGGGGGGTGATGGACCCAGGGTCCCAGTCTCAGCCCAGACCCCACCCCAGGGGGAGGGGTGATGGACCCAGGGTCCCAGTCTCAGCCCAGACCCCACCCCGGGGGGGTGATGGACCCAGGGTCCCAGTCTCAGCCTAGACCCCACCCCAGGGGGAGGGGTGATGGACCCAGGGTCCCAGTCTCAGCCCAGACCCCACCCCGGGGGGGTGATGGACCCAGGGTCCCAGTCTCAGCCTAGACCCCACCCCAGGGGGAGGGGTGATGGACCTTGGGTCCCAGTCTCAGCCCAGACCCCACCCCAGGGGGAGGGGTGATGGACCCAGGGTCCCAGTCTCAGCCTAGATCCCACCCCAGGGGGAGGGGTGATGGACCCAGGGTCCCAGTCTCAGCCCAGACCCCACCCCGGGGGAGTGATGGACCCAGGGTCCCAGTCTCAGCCTAGACCCCACCCCAGGGGGAGGGGTGATGGACCCAGGGTCCCAGTCTCAGCCTAGACCCCACCCCAGGGGGAGGGGTGATGGACCCAGGGTCCCAGTCTCAGCCCAGACCCCACCCCAGGGGGAGGGGTGATGGACCCAGCGTCCCAGTCTCAGCCTAGACCCCACCCCAGGGGGAGGGGTGATGGACCCAGGGTCCCAGTCTCAGCCTAGACCCCACCCCAGGGGGTGATGGACCCAGGGTCCCAGTCTCAGCCCAGACCCCACTCCAGGGGGGTGATGGACCCAGGGTCCCCAGCCTCAGCCCCAGAGGGTGGTTCTGTCCCCCAGGTGCATGGGACACAGTGGTGGTCCAGACAGGCTGAGCCTCACGAGGTGTGGGCAGAGGGCCGCCCCACGCACGGGTTCTGCAAGGGGCCGGCTCCTCGCCTGGGGTCCTGGGTCCTGGCGGGGCTGTCCCTTCGCTGGTCCCGCCTGTAGCCGTGGCCATGCTCTTGCCTCCCCCTCTCCCGGGGCTGTTGAGCACACTGGCCCTGGTTGGCACTGGACGGTCAGGGAAGGCAGGGCTCCATCCTCCCTGCTCCCCAGGTGCCTGGCTCTCAGAGCACAGAGGTGTCTGCAGCCCTGGGAAGGAAGGGCAGTGGGAAAACACCACCGTGGACCGCCTCCACCCCACGGTCTGGCAGTAAACGGCCTGCCCGTCTGAGGACTGGGCTGGCAAGATGCATCCACATGGAGTGACCCAGCCCAGCAGGGACCAGCGCTGACGCTGCTCTGACACAGAGACCTGGAGGACGCTGGGCTCGGGAGGCACGGCACAGCCGGACCAAGCCCCTGACCCGCTCACAGAGGAACAAGGTTGTGGGACTCGGGCGCAGGGCAGAGGCTGGGGGCCCGAGCTTGGGTGGGGGCTGGGGAAGCACACAGCTTCCAGCGTGAAGGATGGGGAAGTCCTGGAGCTGGATAGGCGCGCACTGGGACGTCCTTGGCACCTGGAACACTTAGGAGTCGTTATGGTGGTACATCCTAATTGTGCATTCTGTGACTTTCTGCCACAGAAAAGAACCTATCATCCAACAGCTGTGCTTGGACGGGCCAGCAGTGACACACAGGACTGGGCCGGGTGGCACCTGCATGGTCCCAGTGCCAGACCTTCCTTCTGGCTGGCATGGGGGTGTCTCCATGAAGAAACACACAGCGGGCACGTCTGGGGGACGCGCCCCACGGGTTCCAGGTAAGGCCCCAGGAGTGCGCAGGACATGGTGAGAGGATGGCATGCACACACGGACGTGCATGCACACATGCGCACAGTGCAGACGGCTGGGTTTCCAGCTGGGGGTGTGGGGAGGGGCGGAGGCATGGATGCTGGCTCCCAGAGGGAGGCTTACGGGAACAGGAGAAAGTCCACGTTGGCACAGGGTGAGTTAGGCAAGCAACACTTCACTTCACCTTAGAGGCTCAGAGGATGAAAGAAAACAGAACAACCTGCTCAGAGGCCATAGAGCAACCAGAGCACAGAGGCCTGGGGGCAGAGGGTGTGCACACCATGTGATCAGAGCGTGGTCAGAGTGTGTGTGTACATCGTGTGGTCAGAGTGTGTGCACACCGTGTGGTCAGACTGTGTGTGCACACCATGTGGTCAGACTATGTGCACACTGTGTGGTCAGAGTGTGTGCACACCATGTGATCAGAGCGTGGTCAGACTGTGTGTGTACACCGGGTGGTCAGAGTGTGTGCACACCGTGTGGTCAGACTGTGTGTGCACACCATGTGGTCAGACTGTGTGCACACTGTGTGGTCAGAGTGTGTGCACACCATGTGATCAGAGCGTGGTCAGACTGTGTGTGTACACCGTGTGGTCAGAGTGTGTGCAGACTGTGTGGTCAGAGTGTGTGCACACCGTGTGGTCAGACTGTGTGCACACACTGTGTGGTCAGACTGTGTGCACACCGTTGGTCAGACTGTGTGTAGTCAGACTGTGTGTGCACACCGTGTGGTCAGTGTGTGCACACACTGTGTGGTCAGAGTGTGTGTGTGCACACCATGTGGTCAGACTGTGTGCACACCATGTGGTCAGACTGTGTGCACACTGTGTGGTCAGACTGTGTGTGCACACCGTGTGGTCAGACTGTGTGCACACCGTGTGTTCAGAGTATGTGTGTGCTCACCGTGTGGTCAGACTGTGTGTGCACACCGTGTGGTCAGAGTGTGTGTGTACACCGTGTGGTCAGACTGTGTGTGTACACCATGTGGTCAGACTGTGTGCACACCATGTGGTCAGAGTGTGTGTGTGCACACTGTGTGGTCAGACTGTGCACACCATGTGGTCAGAGTGTGTGTACACCGTGTGGTCAGACTGTGTGTGTACACCGTGTGGTCAGACTGTGTGCACACCATGTGGTCAGAGTGTGTGTGTGCACACCGTGTGGTCAGACTGTGTGCACACTGTGTGGTCAGAGTGTGTGCGCACACCGTGTGGTCAGACTGTGTGTGCACACCGTGTGGTCAGAGTGTGTGTGCACACCGTGTGGTCAGAGTGTGTGCACACCGTGTGGTCAGTGTGTGTGCACACCGTGTGGTCAGACTGTGTGTGCACACCATGTGGTCAGACTGTGCACACACCGTGTGGTCAGAGTGTGTGTGCACACCGTGTGGTCAGAGTGTGTGCACACCATGTGGTCAGTGTGTGCACACCATGTGGTCAGACTGTGTGTGCACACCCTGTGGTCAGTGTGTGCACACCGTGTGGTCAGACTGTGTGTGCACACCATGTGGTCAGACTGTGTGCACACACCGTGTGGTCAGAGTGTGTGTGCACACCGTGTGGTCAGACTGTGTGCACACCGTGTGGTCAGACTGTGTGTGCACACCGTGTGGTCAGACTGTGCACACACCGTGTGGTCAGAGTGTGTGTGCACACCGTGTGGTCAGACTGTGTGCACACCATGTGGTCAGACTGTGCACACACCGTGTGGTCAAGGTGTGTGTGCACACCGTGTGGTCAGAGTGTGCACACCGTGTGGTCAGACTATGTGCACACCGTGTGGTCAGACTGTGTGCACACCGTGTGGTCAGACTGTGTGTGCACACCGTGTGGTCAGAGTGTGCGCACACCGTGTGGTCAGACTGTGCGCACACCGTGTGGTCAGAGTGTGTGTGCACACCGTGTGGTCAGAGTGTGTGTGCACACCGTGTGGTCAGAGTGTGTGTGTGCACACCGTGTGGTCAGACTGTGTGCACACCGTGTGGTCAGACTGTGTGCGCACACCGTGTGGTCAGACTGTGTGCGCACACCGTGTGGTCAGACTGTGTGCGCACACCGTGTGGTCAGACTGTGTGCGCACACCGTGTGGTCAGACTGTGTGCACACCGTGTGGTCAGACTGTGTGCACACCGTGTGGTCAGACTGTGTGTGCACACCGTGTGGTCAGACTGTGTGTGCACACCGTGTGGTCAGACTGTGTGCACACCGTGTGGTCAGACTGTGCACACACCGTGTGGTCAGAGTGTGTGTGCACACCGTGTGGTCAGACTGTGTGCACACCATGTGGTCAGACTGTGCGCACACCGTGTGGTCAGAGTGTGTGTGCACACCGTGTGGTCAGACTGTGTGCACACCATGTGGTCAGACTGTGCGCACACCGTGTGGTCAAGGTGTGTGTGCACACCGTGTGGTCAGAGTGTGCACACCGTGTGGTCAGACTATGTGCACACCGTGTGGTCAGACTGTGTGCACACCGTGTGGTCAGACTGTGTGCACACCGTGTGGTCAGACTGTGTGTGCACACCGTGTGGTCAGAGTGTGCGCACACCGTGTGGTCAGACTGTGCACACACCGTGTGGTCAGAGTGTGTGTGCACACCGTGTGGTCAGAGTGTGTGTGTGCACACCATGTGGTCAGACTGTGTGCACACCGTGTGGTCAGACTGTGTGCACACCATGTGGTCAGTGTGTGCACACCATGTGGTCAGTGTGTGCACACCGTGTGGTCAGACTGTGTGTGTGCACACCGTGTGGTCATAGTGTGTGTGCACACCATGTGGTCAGACTGTGTGCACACTGTGTGGTCAGAGTGTGTGCACACCGTGTGGTCAGAGTGTGTGTGCACACCGTGTGGTCAGACTGTGTGTGCACACCGTGTGGTCAGACTGTGTGCACACACTGTGTGGTCAGAGTGTGCACACACCATGCAGGCTGCGATTCACTGGTCTAATTAAAGTTTCCTGTGTATTTTCAATGCGCCGCCTGTGGCCCGAACCAGCTGACCTTCCCTGGGGCCCTGGCAGGACAACGTAGGTGCATCCTCCTGCCAGCTGTCCCAGGAGGACAGCGGAGGCCTGGCTGGCTGGTGGGGGAGGGGTGCCCGGTCCCATGGTGGGCCTCTCACCCTCTGCCTGGGTGGCCTGTCTCCATCCTAAAGAGCACAGGGGGCCTGAGACGGGAGTGCGGGAGTTAGACTCGGCTATGTCCGGGACCAGGCACCAGGGTGCTGTGTGACCTGAAATAGGAGCAGAACAGCCCTGGGCAGCTTCCTGGTCCCTAGAAAGAAGGACGCATCTTCAGATGCAGAACCCTAACTCTGGCCGGATGGTCTTCCGGGCCACCACCAGCTCCCAGACCTGCTTGCTCTGCCCCCCGCCTTCTTGGCGGATGTGGACGCCCCCACCCTGCTCCTGGGGTGTCGATCGGGGGGCTGACTGAGGGCAGGGTGCGGTTGGGGCAGGACACGGCCACACGCCTCATGCGGCTGTCGTTTTAGATGAGGAGATGAGGCCCCGGGATTGAGTCCGCAATGAGCGGCCGACACAGCTGGGCCTGGAGGCAGACAGCAGCTGGTCACGGGGCCTGCCCGGCCGGGGGCTCCTCTCCCTCAGGACGAGGGCTGGGAGCCAGGCAGAGACCCCAGGTCCCCGCCACCCCCGCCTGCCCAGACGCCCTGGAGGCCGGAACCTTGTGTGCTAAGCAGGGCCCTTTGGGGGCAGCTGGGGGAGCTGCGCTCACTCGCAAAGGCGGACACGACCGAGATGGTGTTGGGCTCACCGTCTGGCCGTGGCCCCACCAGCAGAGGGGATGGGCTCAGGGCCGTGGGCGATGGAGGCAAGGCTACACCTGGGCCCCTCCACACACCAGGCACACTGCGTGTCGTCCAGGTGTCTGTTGGATGAAACGTTAACTGAATGAATAATTTTAAAAATTGCTGGGAGTTCCCTGGCGATCCAGTGGCGAAGACTCCACGCTCCCAGTGCAGGGGCCCGGGTTCCATCCCTCAGGAAACTGGATCCCACATGCGGGAACTAAGAGTCTGCAGCTGAAGATCCAGTGTGCCGCAACTAAGGCCCGGAGCAGCCAAATTTTAAAAAAAGAGGCAAAAATACCTGCTGAGCAAAGGACCTACTGCTCGTGTTCCAAGTGAGTAACATGATTCACTGTGATTCTCCTTCCCACCTCACAAGCATCCCGTTATCATCCCGCTCAGAGACGAGACCCACGGGAGCACAGGCAGTCAGGGGCGGCCCCGGGGCACACAGCGTGATGCAGAGGGTGTGCGTCCCACAGCCCACGCTCTCCACGCCTGCAGGCGCAGGGCTGAGCCTAGGGCAGCGCTCGCCAGGGGCACTCAGGGACGCTGGGCTCATCCTGGACGCGTCCGTGCTGTCCTGCGGGGCGGCCACAAGCCCTGTGCATGCCTGAGCTCACAGAAAGCGCTGGCGTGACTGGGGGATGCCCGCCGGGGGAGGGGGCAGCCGTGCCATGTCCAGCTGGGCTCTGCGGCTCCCAGCGCTGGGTAAGTGAGCAGACGAGCGCTCACCACTCCCCACGGAAGGAAGCGAAACAGGGCGGGGGGAGGAGGAGGCGATGGCATGTGCTCAGCCTTGTGCGGGGTCCACGAGGACCTCAGGCTGGGTCCCTCCTGACACCTGCCCTCTGATCCCCATGGCCCCGGCCCCTCCCCCTCCTTCATGAACAAGGACCAGGGCCCCTGTCCCCTGGCTGTGGGGCAGGGGACCCCCTGCTCAGGGCTCTGATCTCGGGGAAGACATCCCCAGTCCAGCCAGCTCTTGGAGGTCCACCCTGAGACTCCCCGCCATCGAGCTTCTGGGCGGCAAAGCCCCAAGCCCTGCCAGGCGCCTGGCGGGGAGGCCACTGCCCTGCTGTCAGCTGCTGCGCTCAGGGAGCAGATTCATTTTAATATTGGCTTGAGCTAAACCTCATTAGGAAAGTAAATTTGCTGTAGCTGCAGGAAAAAAAAAAAAGGCAACCCACACAGTCCTTCCTTCCAAAGCTAAGCTAAACAGAAAACCTGATCTGACTGGGGCCCGCTTGACGCTTTCCCTCCCTGGCCTGGCCCGGGGCCCGGGGCACAGAAGGTGCTCAGTGAGCGACTGTGGAACGGGCTTGGAGCGCCCCCGCCCACCTGGCCAGCTGGCAGCACCCACACCAGTGGCCACCGGCCTGGGGTTCCTGTCAGCTGCATGGATTTCGGGGGGACACTGGCTGAGACGTGCAAGGGCCGCACCGACCGCAGATTCCACACGGAAGCGTGTTGCTGCCAACTCAGGGGGACCCTGAGTGTGTCTCCCCCAGCTGAACGGCAGGGGCAGGACCAGGCCTCGGGCCTGGAGGTGGCGGTCTGAACGGAGAGTGGGCAGCAAGGCTGATGAGGCGGCCCCAGGGTGGGCCTGAGAACGGCTATACCATTCAGAGCCTTCCGGATGCCAGGGGCTCACGGGGACGGAGCAGACGCAGACACTACGGTGACGCCTCTCGAGCACTTCACCTACGGACAGCCTGGCAGGACAGGCTCCTGGGCCTCCGGGCCTTCAGGAATCAGGGCCTAGAGGCCTCCGCTTTCCCTGAAGCCCTCCCGGCCGATCACAGGGACCAAGGCAGCCTCAGCCTGGCCAGCCTGTGCCCCACACGGCATCACCTCCACGTGCCCACCCCACACGTTCAGCAGGCCCCGCAGAGGACTTCTGGCCTGCAGGCCTGGGCTGCAGGAAGGCTTCCCTTCTCCTTCTCCCCAGAAGGCGTGGGGGTGGGCACACGCAAGAGGGTCCCTTCTGCCCAGGGCTCCCCCTGAACCCCGCGCTCCCCTGTGTCTCGGGAAGACCATCCTTGGGGGGCCAGCCCCCTGCCCTGGCCGCTGGCTGCCGACGCGGGCATCTTGGAAGGAGGCCCGAGGCTGCCCCCGCGCTGCTGGGCCCCCGGCGCCCACGCTTCTGTGTCTTTGTCTGCTTTCTCCCGCTGCTGCTCCGCCTGCCTCGGACTCTCAGATTCTCTCTTCCCGAGACCGGCCTCTCCTCCCGTCCAGCGCTCAGCAGAGGGGAGCGCTCAGCCCCTCCTCTGGCCAAGCTGGACCAACATGCTTCCCTGACCCTAGAGCCTGGTTCAGGGTCAGCTCACCGCTGGACCCGCCACATTTGTGAAGCTTCCGCCCTCCTCATCACCCAGTGCTCACAACCAGGGAAGGCCAGCCACCCGGGTCCCCTCGCCCCTCAAAACCATAAGGGGGAACCCAGGTGTGTCCAGAGACAGCGGCCAGGGGCAGGGCTGGCCCCCCGCTTCCTCCTCTGGAGCCCCCGGTCTCCACCAGCCCCCCTTCAGATGGGCCCGTCGCTGCTGCTCATCCGGAACCTCTGTGCGTGCGTTCAGTCCAGCGCCCATGAGCTGCCAACACACCCCAACGAGGAGGGGCTCACCCACAGGCAGGCATGAAACGGGCACAACAGCTGCCTGGCGCCAAAGGGGGCACGGATCCATCAAGCCTCCCTGCTCCACCACCGGGGCAAACCTTCTGCGCCCCCCAAGATGGGAAGAGGGGGATGTGTGCAGCCCCAGAAGCTTTGGGGGTGCTGGGCATGGACTGGGTGAAGTGCAGTCTCTCTGAGGGTCTCACGGGGGAAGGGTCTTTGTTCTAAACAAAGGAAGGGGACTCAACGTCAGGTCCAGTGAGGCCACTAACAGCCCCCAGCTCAGCAGCTTTGGAGGGGACACCTCGGTCTCTGTGCTGGAGGCAGGGAGCCCTGGGGGACAGAAGGTGGATATGGGGAAGTGGGAGCCACTGTCCAGTAAAGTCACACGCCCACAGCCCCGTAACTCAGGGAGCCGTGAGCCCCACCCTGACGCAGCCACACACAAGATGTCACCGGCTGCCCCGGGGACATCCCCACCCAGTCCTGGGCAGCAGTGCACGTCAAGACCCCAGTGGGTTCCCCACCCACCCACCCAGTACCCACGCGGAGCTGCCCCCACCAGTCTGGGGCGACCAGCCGTCTGCAAGGCTGGCCTCAGCATCCAGGCAGAGATCCCCAGAGTCCCGCTGCCCCAGCTTCTACAAGAATCCATGCAAGCAGCGTGGGGCTGGAACTAGGCCTGGCCAGGGCAGGACAGGCATAGGGCTGGGGAGGGTGCTGTTTCTGCCTGTGCCTGCGCGGTGGGGGGCGGGTTCTCTCAACCTCAGCTCCAGCCCCAGGCCGTCACCTTGTTCCTGGCCTCCCTTCCATCCTCTGCTGCCTCACATCCGTCTGTTCCCCTAAGCTGTGGGCTCTGGTTGGGGGGGGACTGGGGCCCCAGGCTTGAGCCCAGGTGTTGGGCTGGTGATGGACTCCTTCCGCCCGCTGCACGCCCGTCCTGACGCTCGGCCCCCTCACCACCGCTCAGCCCCCGGCCTCACGGGAGAGTTGCAGACACGTAACTTGCCGGTGGCTGAAGCCTCTGGGCTTGGGGACGAGCCTGGGGGACCCGGCGCAGCGGTGCTGACCCCCGACTCCAGGCCGCCAGGAACCACCTGCTGAGGTGGGAGGAAGGGCCCCAAAAGGCGAGCTAAGAGCCCGGCCTGCGGCTGGCCGCTGCTGAGAGCCAGCTTCCGCTTCTTGACGCCCCGGCCAGCGCCACCCAGGCCTTGTCTCGCAGCAGCCCCTCGACTGCGGCGCCTCCTGGCCCCGGCCGGATGCTGGCCAGCTCTCCAGCCGCCCCGCTGCGAGCAGCACCATACGCGCGCGCGCGCGCGCACACACACACACACACACATACAGGCACACACACACACATACAGACACACACACACACACACACACACACACGGGCGCGCGCACAGGCGCCCGGAGGACATGGCTCGGGTGCCGATGCGGACGCATAAAGGGGCTCTGTACGCGGCGGTGGGGCCACTGACCTGCGGCGGCGAGTCCGGATCGTCCCCGGCGCGCTCCATCTCGGCGGCGGCCCCTAGGCGCCGGTCCCCGCGCCCCCCGGCTGCTGGCCCCGGCCACGCGCGCCTCCGGCCCCGGGGGCTCTCGGGCTGCGGGTCCCCCGAGGCCCCTTCATTGCCGCGGGGTCAGCGCCGCCCCGGCCCGGCCCTTCTGCGCTCGGCGAGGCGGCGGCCGAGCCCGCGAGCGCGCGGGGGGCGCGGGGCGGGGAGCCAGGCAGGGAGGTCGGGGGCGCGGTAGAGCGGGGAGAGCCGGCCGGGCGCGGGGCGGAGGCGCGGGGCCGGGGCGCGCGACCGGGGCCAGCAGACCGGGCCGGCGCGCAGTCCCCTCGGCGGCGGACGCGCCCGGGCCGCCGCGGCTGTGACAGCGCCGCCAGCCCCGCCCCCGGCCCGCCCCCGGCCCGCCCGCGGGGTTGGTGCCCACCGCTAGCCCCGCCCCGCGCCCCGCCCCGCGCGCGAGCTGCCGGCTGGACCAGAGCCGCGGACCGCCGGTACCAACCCCGCGGGTGGGGGCGGGGGCGCCAGGAGGCGCGGACCCCCGGGTGGGTATCGCCCCGCGCCCCGCGCCCCGCGCCCTCCCGGGAGCAGGAGGCCCGGCTCTGCGCTCTGAAGCGGGGCTGCGGGAGGGGGCGACACCGCCAGGTCTCGCTCCTCGGAGTTAAAGCCCCCCGCCTCCAACCCCGCCTCCATCCCGGCCGTTCCTGGCGCACAGTTCGGCAGCCTTTCTCAAAGGGTGATTGTTTCCGGGCCCGGGCAGTTGGGGGGCGGTTCTCCGGGCCTGGGAGGCTGAGCGCGAGGGCAGAGAGGGAGGTGGCCGGTGGGGGCAGGCGGCGCCTGCCGGGACGCAGGGGTGCCTGGTGCGTGGAGATGGGGTTCCTCGGGGGTCTGGCCCGTAGGGGGCCCCCGTCGGGGCGCTGCTGCCTGGTCGGAGGCCAGCCCCCCACCTTCTCCGTCAGAGGAGCCTGGACTTCCCCAGAGAAGGCCACGGGCCAGGCGGTGTCGGGGGCGGGAGGGGTCACAGGAGCAGAGAGGCCCAGGCTCCCAGAGCTTCAAGGGCTCTTTGGGCCAGGAAGTGCCTGCTTGTTCCTTGCTTGTGTGTTCCGCGTGATCTAGGAGTGTTAGCCCTGTAAGTGCACGTGTGTGCATGAGGGTGTGGGCTGCAGCCCTCCGTGGAGAGCCTTCCAGATTCTCTTTGGTCAAGTTCCCAGAGACGGAGAGGCCTTCCTTGAACATGTTTTAAGGGTTTGTAGCCCAGGGGGCCGTCCTCCTGGACACGTGCAGTCAGGGCCACCCTGTGTCTCTCCTACAGCTCCAGGGGGCCGGCTCCAGTAGTGGGGGACCCCAGGGGCCGGCTCCAGTAGTGGGGGACCCCAGGGGCCAGCTCCAGTAGTGGGGGACCTGCCGGCCCCAGGGTCCCCCAGGGGACCCCAGGGGGCAGCTCCAGTAGTGGGGGACCTGCTGGCCCCAGGGGACCCCAGGGGCCAGCTCCAGTAGTGAGGGACCTGCCGACCTCAGGGGACCCCAGGGGCCAGCTCCAGTAGTGAGGGACCTGCCGACCTCAGGGGACCCCAGGGGGCAGCTCCAGTAGTGGGGGCCTCACCAGACCCAGGGGACACCAGGGGCCAGCTCCAGTAGTGGGGGACGTGCCGGCCCCAGGGGACCCCAGGGGCCAGCTCCAGTAGTGGGGGGACCCACTGGCCCCAGGGGACTGAGGATGTCAGGGGCCTCCTCCCCTCCCTCGGTGACCCTCTCCCGACCCTGTGTCGGGCATTGCTGCATTGGAGGGGGACCATGGGGTCCTCCCCTGGCCCCTCTCTGGCCTGGTCACTACAGAGCAGTGGGGGCAGGTGGGAGCAGGGGCTTCGCGGTCAACTGCTTCGGTTGAGATCTTGAGGTGAGGAGGAGTCCCCGTGCAGGCTGCCTCAGGGACATTTGAAAACAGGGTGAGTGACTGCCTCCAGGGCCAGCCGCCCTCCCCCACCCCCTCTCCCATCTGCGTGTTTCACAGCCTGCTCTGCTGTCAAGGAGGCCGTGGCAGATCTAGCCCAAGTACCACCTGCTGCATGCAGGGTCTCCTTGGTCTTGTGATGAGACGAGAATGGCAGGGCCCTGCTCTGCTTTCTCTTCCCCAGCTGGAGCAACCCTGCTCCCTCAATGCACCTTCCTCCTTGGTGCTCCTGTGGGGGGAGGGGCATGGGGAGCACGGAGCGAAGCAGCCCAGAGGAGGGCTTGGCCTTCTCTCCTTCCCGGGGAGTTGAGGTGTACAAAGGGCAGGCCAGAGCCCCCTGGAGCCCTGTAGGTCTCCCCCTCATCTTGCAAACAGAGAGGTGTCACCCTCTGTGTGAGGAGTGTGTGTGATGGCTTGAAGGGTCACCCCGTCCATCACGTCCCCCAGGTGCTGAGCTTGGGGGAGTTCGTGCAGAAGCCAGGCCTTCAGGACGACTCTGAAGGCCCTGCCTGAGACCCCTCCCGGCTGGCGGTCTCCCAGGAACAGTAAGCGGAGGGGCTGGACCAACCGGTTGCGACCCGTCGTGTCCTTGCCGCTGTGGCCCGCTGGGCCCTCCCTTGTCTGACAGGAGCATGGCCAGACGGGCCGGGCTCACCGTTCTTGGAAGAGCAACGGTGACAAGAGACCCTTTTCCCAGGGCCCGCCTTGCGGTGTAGCCCTGGGCTCTGTTTATGGAATTTCTACATTTTGATTTTTAGAAGCAGCTTAACACAATAACATGGGATTAAAATTAGCATGCTAAGGCTCCCTGAGGACAGAACACCTGCCGTTGGTTTCCGCGGGAAGTTTGGGTGACACCCGAGTGCATGGACACGTACAGCTCTGCGGACACAAAGCATGCACACAAAGGCGGGTACACACGCGCGCGCACACACGCCCACGCCCTCCCTGCCGCGGGGCACACGACCACACGCTGCAGACACGTGTGCGCACACCAGCCCCACCGGTTGGTCGCGCGTGTCTCGCGCCGGTCCGACGGTCTGTGGGGATGCCCCCCTCCCGCTCTGCATTTACAGCCTCGCTCTGAACACCTGCGGCAGCCCCTGGGTCTCTGGACCGAGCCCTTCTGCTCAGAGGCCCCCAGAGCCACCGCAGGTGTTTGGTATGCAAGGCCGGTCTGTCCTCAGGGACAAGCCAGTAAGTGTTCATTGTGCAGTTTGGCCCGACGGGAGCCCTGCCTGGCTCCTGCAGCCTGCCCCCGAGGGTCCCGTAAAGCCTCCGTCTGCAGTGCAGACCCGGCAGGCCTCTGGGAGAGTCTGTGGGTTTTCTCCCAGTCACCTGGGCCCCGATTTAGTATGAACAACAGCTGTTGTGCTTTTACCAGCTAACGGCTCCTTCTGCCCGGCTTCCCTCTATGCAGGAGTCCCTGATTTCTGAACACAGCCCTTCCCTCTCAGCTCACCACCCCACCGTGCCGCACCCTGCGGTGCTGGGAGGCAGCTGAGCCACTGCTGGCCGGGGGGACCCCCCTCAGCTGTCTCATTGCTGAGACCCCCGTTTCTAGGAAGCCATCCACCGGCCCCTGGGATCTAACAGCAGGGGGTTGGCCGACGTGACTGAAGGTCGCACGCTGTGGGTGTGCAGGCCTCCCCGAGGCGCAGCTGCCCCCCAGCCAGGGTGAGCCCCTGCCCGGCCGTGCCGCGCGGTGTATGATGGGCACGCATGCCATGGGCTGGCTGGCTGCCCGTGGTGGCCGAGGCTGGCTGAGCTCTGGTGCAGGGAGCTCGAGGAGGTGGCCTTCCAACACCTCCCCTCTGCCGGGTTCGGGTCTGAGCTCTGGGCCGTCCTCATCTCCCTTGATGACTAGGAATGTCCTTCGGTGTCCAGGCCCTCAGCCACCTGCTCCCTGCCCCATCCAGGGGCCAGTGTTCTTGAGCTGCAGTGAACCTCTGCGTCTGCACAAGGGGCTGCCCAGAGTTTCAGTGATGGAATTTTGGTCTTACCTTGTTTTTCCGCAGCTGAGGGAGGCGCAGGAGACCCCGGAGGACCCTGGACTTAGAGGGCCAGCCTGCTGGGCAGGCGCAGGGAGAGACAGCAAGTTGCCCCTGGACCCGCCCGCAGGCCTCGACTGCCCCAGAGCACGTGACCCCAGGCCCTCCGGAGCCCCCTCGCCCAACTGCGGTCAGTCACCAGCGAGCCCCCGGCCTCTGCAGCCCATCTGGCTCCAGGCCTGGGAGGCGGTGACCTCCCACCGCCCACGGGTCTTCTGGGCTGATAGGAGGCTCTGCTCTGCACGCCCGTGGGCGTGCACTGACCCTGCTGCCCCCACGGGCCCTGCGGCTCATCCGCTGCTGCTCTGGGTGCTGGGCGCAGGGTGATGGGGATCTGGCGGGAAAGCTGACTGGGACCTGGCTGTTTGCGTACCCCGGGCGCTGTCCCGCAGCCTCACCAGCAGGAATTGGTTCCATGATGTGAGGTGTCATTTATGAGGCACTGGGTATGCTGAGGCTCTACTAGAAATGCCTCTTTAGGTCAGGAATCTGGGGTGTGGTGTTCGGGGGATTCCATCAGGGCCACATGTGCAGAAAGTGACAAAGCTGGTGTTTGATGCCGCAGGCTCGTCGCAGGACTCAGCAGAATCAGCAGGCGAAGAGCTGAGGGGGACCCAGGGGGGGCTCCTTGCATCCTGGGGCCAGAGGGGACCCGCATGGGGTCACGGCCCCCCAGACCCCCATGGGGTCACGGAACCCCAGACCCACAGTGGGGTCACAGGCCCCCCAGACCCACAGCAGGGTCACAGCCCCCCAGGCCTGCAGCAGGGTTACTGCCCCCCAGGCCTGCATGGGGTCATGGCCCCCCAGACCTGTGTGGGGTCATGACTCCCCAGACCCACGTGGGGTCACGGCCCCCTGGACCCACAGTGGTGAGCGGGTCAGGTGAGGGATCACAGACCCCTGGGCCCACACAGGGTCACAGCCCCCCAGGCCCACATGGAGTCATGGCCCTCTAGGCCTGCATGGGGTCATGGCCCCCCAGACCTGTGTGGGGTCATGGCTCCCCAGACCTACGTGGGGTCACGGCCCCCTGGACCCACAGTGGTGAGCAGGTCAGGTGAGGGGTCATGGACCCCTGGGCCCACACGGGGTCATGGCCCCCTAGGCCCGCATGAGGTCACAGCTCCCCAGACCCACAGTGGGGTCATGACTCCCGAGGCCTGCATGGGGTCATGGACCCCCAGACCTGTGTGGGGTCATGGCTCCCCAGACCCACGTGGGGACACGGCCCCCTGGACCCACAGTGGTGAGTGGGTCAGGTGAGGGATCACGGACCCCTGGGCCCACACAGGGTCACAGCCCCCCAGGCCTGCATGGGGTCATGGCCCCCCTGTCCTGCATGGGGTCACAGGCCCCCAGACCTGCAGCGGGGTCACGGCACCCCGGACCCGCAGCAGTGAGGGGACGGAAGCTGATGGAGCTGGGCTTGGGGCACCCTGTGTGTCTGAGAAAGAAGACTGAGCAAATTCGGGCAGTGTGGCAGGAGGCGGGGTTTGAGGCAAGTGTGCCTGACCCGCCCGCACTCCTGTCTGCGCTAGTCTGCCAGGAGACTCGCTGGGTGGTCCTGAGTCTGAGGCCCAGCCCCCCCGGGGAGGCACCCCCCGGGCCGACGCCCACCCTCAGGGCAGGGACGCACAGCAAAGGTGAAGAGGCCCGGGGTCTCCCTGGGGGAGCCTGGATTTCACCCCTTCACCTGCTGGCTCCACTCACACTGCAAGGACGCCGAAGGCCCGGCTTCCCGCCGGTGGCTCTCCCCACCCTGCTCTTCCCACCATGAATCCCTGGGTTCTTTGGGAGGAAAGAGCAGCCCTGCAGAACCCCCGAGGGATGGTGGCTGCGGCGGCACTCTGAGCCTGGGCAAGGGCTCCGCGTCTGCCTCGCTCACGACGCGGGGTGTGATGGCGGCTTGCGGGGGAGAGGAGGAGCGGGAGATTGAACAGCTGCAGGTACATTTCAGACTCGGAGGTTTTTTGGCCAGGCACATTCTCAAAGAGAACGTTTGTGTTAAAAGGCTTGAGAGGTCTTTGTGCTCGGTCTGTCAGAAGCAGGCTCTCTCCTCCCTCGGGATTCCTCGGGCCTGTGAATTCCTTTTCCCCTCCCCTCCTCTCTTTCCCTGGAGCCAAGAGAAGGGATGGGGATGCACGGGATGGGGGACGCTCAGAATTCGTGGTCTGCTGCTCTTTGTCACCCTGCAAGTGGCCTTCTTTACTTTCGGGGACTAGGAGAGCTCATACTGGGGCCTCCCCGAAGCCTCTTTGGTCTTGAGAAGATGAAGGGTCTGGGCCCGGTGAGGCAACCAAGTGTCAGGATTTCTGGGAAGCGAGAAGGAAGCAGCAGGGAAGGGTGCGTGGAAGGGCTGTGAACGTTGAGGACCAAGCTTTTCCTCGACGTTGGGGAGAAGTGACGGGCCCAGGCCGCTGGAAGCCTGAACACAGCCTGGCAGCAGCCCCTCAGTGAGAGCCCGTGAGGCCACCCCGAGCCCTGCCCGGACGGGGCTGCTCCCCAGGGCCTCGGGATGGCTGCACCTAGGCCTCCACCCCATGCGGCTTCTGTCTGTGTGCACACGGGGTCTCGGCAGGGGCTCGGGTGGCCTGTCCTGGAACAGTGGTGAAAGATGGAGGACAGGAGTTGGGGGACACTCGGGGCCCTCGGGGAGCACCCAGGGGGTCCTTGGGGCCCAAGCGCTTCAGGGGGCACTCTGAGGGGTCCTTGGGGGGCACTCTGAGGGGGTACTCGGGGGGCACTCTGAGGGGGTTCTCGGGGGGTGCTCTGAGGGGGTTCTCGGGGGGCACTCTGAGGGGTCCTTGGGGATCACTCTGAGGGGTCCCAGCACAGGTCTGACAGTCCTAGTTCTCCAGTCCCACTGTCTGCAAATGGAGGGTCATTCTAGACTTCCTGGCCTCCGATCCCTCATTCAGCAGAGCAAGCCCCCTCACCCCCGCAGTGCAGCCTCGTGTGTGTGTGTGTGTGTGTGTGTGTGTGTGTGTGTGTGTGCGCACCTCAGCACCGAGGCCAGGGCCGCCCACAGTGGCATCTGTGCTGGCATCTGGATGCCGCAGTGTCTGGAGTCTGGAAGCCCCTCGGGCTTGGCAGGGGGGCCGCACATCAAGGGGCGGGCTCACATCCACAGACGCCCTTTCCAGGCCCCAGGGCTGTTTGCTTAAAAGGGCAGGACTTTCCTTAAAGTGACAGGCAGATGAGGCTTCAGGTAGGTGGTTAGGGGAGGGCTGAGAGTGAAAGTGTCCGATTCTTTACGACCCCATGGTCTGTACTCCATGAATTCTCCAGGCCAGAACTCTGGAGTGGGTAGCCTTTCCCTTCCCCAGGGGAGCTTCCCGACCCAGGAATGAGCTGGGGTCTCCTGCATTGCAGGCGCATTCTTTACCAGCTGAGGCACCGGGGAAGCCCCAGGGGAGGGCTGGGCCCCACATTCCTGCTGAGGTGGAGGGGACTCAGGGCGACCTGTCAGCCAGGATGCGGTGTGGAGTCCGAGCTGAGTGGGCTGAGCAGGGTGCGTGCCTCGGGACTCTGCTGGCGTTTGCTGTGAATGGAGGGAGAGGAGTGGCCACTTCTGCCAACTGGGCGAGAACTTGAGCTCCCAGGATTAGAGTGCTCCAAAGATCGGTGGCTCATGCATTCTCTCCTCTCCCTTCTTCCCTTTGAAAAAATCACCCTCATTTGTTCGTCCAGCTGCCATTTATGGGGCGTCCGCTGGTCTCCGGGCAGCTTGCTGACTTGCTCTCCATGAGCTTACGGTCCAGCAGGGAAGGGAGCCATTAAAGAGACTCAAAACAGGACAAGGGCGCGTCTGTGAAGTGGGTGGCACGCTGTCAGAGGTGGGAAGTGGTTCTTGTCAGATTCCAGCCCCTTCTGCACGTCGGTGCCCTCCTGGCCCAAGGCTCAGCTCCAGGAGCCAGGAAAGAGGTCCCCAGTGGGCCATCAGGCTGCTGGAAACCTACCTTGTGAACTAGCTTTTGCCTATCGATGTTGACTGTCTGCCTGGCCACCTGTGGTCACCCACACACCACCTGGCAGAACGCCACGACTGCTGTGTGTGAAGCCCAGCAGGTCCCAACATGAAACCACCTTAAGAGCTCCTAGCACTTTTTGCGGAGAAGGCAATGGCACCCCACTCCAGTACTCTTGCCTGGAAAATCCCATGGATGGAGGAGCCTGGTAGGCTACAGTCCATGGGGTTGCTAGGAGTCGGACATGACTGAGTGACTTCACTTTTCACTTTTCACTTTCATGCATTGGAGAAGGAAATGGCAGCCCACTCCAGTGTTCTTACCTGGAGAATCCCAGGGATGGGGGAGCCTGGTGGGCTGCCATCCATGGGGTCACAGAGTCGGACACGACTGATGCTGCTTAGCAGCAGCAGCAGCACTTTTTGAGAGGGACTGGATGCCTACACTGTGGATTAAGAGTTCAGGGGAAGGATGGATGTGTCCTGGCAATGAGAGGGCTTCTGGGAGGACCACTAGAGATGCTGGATGACCATTCCTCAGGACATTTCTCCTTATTTCCTGGTGAGCCGCTATCATCTTGTGGATTTCATCAGTCTCACCTGTGATAAACCAGGCTTCAGGAGCCTTCAGCAGTAAAAGGTGGACATTTTACTTTTACGCCTGGGCCCACAGAGGTGCACAGAGGAAAGAAAGCTGCCAAGACCACATCGCATAACCACTGGTCTCCCTGCAGCAGGCCCCAGGAGCCAGAGGTCAGGAGGCCTCCTGAGACAGAAGGCTGAAACCCTATTCATTCATGCCAGTGGTTAGCAGTGAATCTTTCTCCCTCTATTGAAGATCCCACAATTAAACAGGCAGAGAAATGTATTTCATAAAATATGTATATTGTTTGTTTCCTACTAAAGCATTTTAATCTCTCTTAGCTTGTAGGCAAGATGAGCGATGCAAGGATCAATCTTTCACTGCAAATCGAAAAGGCACTGGACAGCAGCATCTTCCAGGGTGACTGCCTGCTCCATCTGCATTGTCCTCATCTCCACCATCACCACCATCTCCACCATTTCCATCATCAACACCGTCACCACCATCTCCACCATCTCCACCATCTCCACCATCACCACCATCACCATCACCACCATCACCACCATCTCCACCAGCATCATCATCACCACCATCACCACCATCTCCACCATCTCCACCATCACCACCATCACCACCATAACCACCATCTCCACCATCTCCACCATCACCACCATCACCACCATCTCCACCATCACAATCTCCACCATCACCACCATCACCATCTCCACCATCACCACCATCACCATCTCCCCCATCACAACCATCTCCACCAGCATCATCATCACCACCATCACCACCATCTCCACCATCTCCACCATCACCACCATCTCCACCATCACCACCATCTCCACCATCACCACCATCTCCACCATGTCCACCATCACCACCATCACCACCATCTCCACCATCACCACCATCACCACCATCTCCACCATCACCACCATCTCCACCATCACCACCATCTCCACCATGTCCACCATCACCACCATCACCACCATCTCCACCATCACCACCATCACCACCATCTCCACCATCACCACCATCACCACCATCACCACCATCTCCACCATCTCCACCATCACCACCATCACCACCATCACCACCATCACCACCATCACCACCATCTCCACCATCACCACCATCTCCACCATCACCACCATCACCACCATCTCCACCATCACCACCATCACCACCATCACCACCATCTCCACCATCACCACCATCACCACCATCACCACCATCACCACCATCTCCACCATCACCACCATCTCCACCATCTCCACCATCACCACCATCACCACCATCTCCACCATCTCCACCATCTCCACCATCACCATCTCCACCATCACCACCATCACCACCATCACCACCATCACCACCATCTCCACCATCACCACCATCACCACCATCTCCACCATCACCACCATCTCCTCCATCTCCACCATCACCACCATCACCACCATCTCCACCATCACCACCATCACCACCATCTCCACCATCACCATCTCCACCATCTCCACCATCACCACCATCTCCACCATCACCACCATCTCCACCATCACCACCATCTCCACCATCACCACCACCTCCACCATCTCCACCACCTCCACCATCACCACCATCTCCACCATCACCACCATCACCACCATCACCACCATCTCCACCATCTCCACCATCTCCACCATCTCCATCACCACCATCACCAGCTCCACCATCACCACCATCTCCACCATCACCACCATCACCACCATCTCTACCATCACCATCATCATTACCACTTCCACTATTCATTTGGCCAGTGGTGTATAATTTCACATGAATTCTACAGGAGAATACTGTGTCTTGTTCATTAAATCAGCTCTTTTACCTGGCACAATGTTTGGTACATGATACATGCCTGACAAATATCAGATATTGTAAATGTTTATTAAAAGTGAATGAATGAATGAGGTTTATGTTAGGGTGTGTTTATTCCTAGGTGAACCCCAGGAGCTGGTCTCGCCAGCCCCCAATTGTGCATGAGGAACTGGAGGCCCGGGGGAGTGGAGTCCTGACCTGGCCCTGTCTCGTGGTCTGACCTCCCAGGGACGAGTGTCCTGCTGTGGCCAGGCGCTCCTCCCTGGGCAGAAGCTGGGCCCTGGCCTCCCTGCCCTTCCTGCCTCCCAGCCCTGCCTGGGTGCCTCCGGGGCTGAAGGCAGCCCCCTGCCCACCAGCTCCCGCAACCTGTCAGACTACCCTTGGTGTGGATAATGGCTCCTGTCAGCTCAGAGCCTAAGGGGCGAATTCTCCATTATCAGGTGGAGCTGGCACATGGGGGTGGTTGGACTAAATAGATTGTATTTTTTAAATCATCACCCAGTTTCTAATTCTATCTGGGAGATGGACTAATTAGAACGAGAATTAGCTTCACAGCAGGTAAGCCCAGTCCTCCTAGCCCTTGACCAGGAAGGGCGGAGAGGGTCTGTGTGAGATCTGAGCGGAAGGAGGCCTGTGGGTCAGAGAGACAGGGGAAGACAGGGAGAACCAGGTTTCTCAGGAAAACCACGCGTTCTCTTTTGGTCGTGAAGTTTGAGGTGAATGTTAAACTTTCCACGAAGGATCTGAAGAGGCTGCTAGCTACAGCCGGTTTCCCTGGGCCCAGAGGTGCTCCAGAGGTGGCTGGGGTCGCCCAGCCCAGGCCTGTGGCTGAGGGCTCCTGGCCCTGGGGCAGGGGAGGGGGCTGCCTTTCTGCTGAGGGCTCATGGCCCTGGGGCAGGGGCAGGGGGCTGCCTTTCTGCTGAGGGCTCATGGCCCCAGGGCAGGGACAGGGGGTTTCCTGCAGCTGAGGGCTCATGGCCCTGGGGCAGGGGAGGGGGCTGCCTGCAGCTGAGGGCTCATGGCCCTGGGGCAGGGGCAGGGGGCTGCCTTTCTGCTGAGAGCTCATGGCCCCGGGGCAGGTGCAGGGGGTTGCCTGCAGCTGAGGGCTCACGGCCCTGGGGCAGGGTGGGGGCTGCCTGCAGCTGAGGGCTCATGGCCCTGGGGCAGGGTGGGGGCTGCCTTTTGGCCAAGGGGGCCAGTGGCACGCCCCCAGGCTCGTGGGAGTTTGCTGCCCCTCAAGGGACCTCAACAGCTTGAAAGGCCCCGCAAGGTAGGTTTGGGGAAGTGGAAACTCCAAGGGGGAACAGCTAGGTGCCCGAGCAGGCAGGGAACACGGGGGCCTCCGGAAGAGAAGGCCTTGTGTCCCACGTTGCAAGATTCAGGGCAGGCGGCAGCTCCCGAGGAAGACATCAGGGCCCCTGAACGGGGAAGAAACAACGCAGAAGGACCGCATCAGGAGGGAAAGGAAGAAGGATACGCAGGGGCTGGAGCCTGGAGCCTTCGTGTGTATACAGGAGGAGCTCCAGGAGGAGAAAGCAGACGGAGACACTCTACACCGAGAAGGAGCAGGAAGCTTCCTTGGTTTGCCGGAAAGCTTGAATCTGGAGCTTGGGAAAGCTGGCTGAGTCCTAGGTGGCCCGGGCGACACTTCCCTCCCCTCCCCGCTGGCTGGGTGATGCTGGGGGCGGGAGCTTGTCTTCTCTCCACCGCATCCGGCATCCCTCAGGCTGGAGAGAGAACGGGCTTTGCCCGGAGATGGAGACGCCCTCCACGCCGGCCTGGAAAGAACCTGGGCACCTCGCTCTGTCCGACAGGTCCCGTCGTCAGGGCGTGCATGGAAACCTCAAGGATGTGGACACCTCCCAAATGCGCGGAGACACTGACGGAACAGGACGTGCAGAGCTCGGCACGCACACACACAAGGATGGCTGACCAGCCTGGACCCGCCGTCTGCAGCCCAGAGGCAGAGCTGGGTGCTCCAGGGGTGGGTCTGGGGTCCCAGCGCCTGGGGCTGGGTAGCCAGGGGGACACAGCCCTGCTGTCCCTGTGCTGAGAGCAGGCCCCCGGGCCCCAGGAAGTGGTCATCAGGCCCACCTCAGTCCAGGCCTCCTGGACTCCACCCAGGAGAAACAGTCCTGTCAGCAGATGGAAGCACACCTCACATGGCCTGGAAATGCCACCACATCACGTCCTCATCGCTGGGACACTCACCTGGGGCGTGGGGTGATGGTGGATGCACTCAGGACCACCACGGGCGGAGGCCTCCGCTGGGTGGAGGGGACAAGCTCTGCTCCCTGCTGGCCTGTCCGCCCCAGCCTGTGTCTGGGACCCAGTCCCCCGAGCCTGGTGGGGCCCCATTCTCTGCTCTGGGCATGGGGATGGGGCGGGTGGGGTGGCGGGCTCCTCCGAGGCGGGCCTGAGCGGCCCCTGCACCTTGGCCAGGGCTGCAGAGGCCCCCTGTGCGGAGTGGGCCCGGCCCGCACACAGCTGACCTGCAAGACGAGCGTCTGAGGTTCTCACCCGGGGGTTTCTGCACAGAGGGTGCAGCAGCGGCTGACGGAGGCTCTGACAGCCGGCGTCCCTGGGTTCCTCCTCCACGTCTGTGTGCGGGACTCCCCGCGGTGAGTCTGGTCTTGGGAGGGCCCAGGAGCTTCACTGTGGATCGCTGCTTCCTGCTGCCCATCCCGGCGTCTGCCTGCTACACACTCAGGGACGCGTTTCCGACCAAGGGCTTTGCCTCTCAGAGTCCACGTATCTCCTCTGCAGCCCGGGACCAGTAGAGTGTGTGTGTGTGTGTGTGTCTGTGTGTGTGCACGCGAACGTGTGTCTGTGTCTGAGTGTGTGTGCGCACACGCGTGCGTGTGTGTGTATCTGTGTGTCTGAGTGTGTCTCTGTGTGTGTGCACGTGCGCACGTGTGTGTCTGTGTGCGTGTGTGCGTGTTTGTGTGTGTGTGTGTGCATGTGCATGTGTGTGTGCATGCACGTGTGTGTCTCTGTGTGTGTCTCTGTGTGTGTGTGTCTGTCTGTGTGTGTCTGTGAGTGTGCGCGTGCGCACGTGTATCTGTGTGTCTCTGTGTGTCTGTGTGTGTGTGTCTGTGTGTGTGTGTGTGCACACATGTGTGTCTCTGTGTGTGTCTGTGTCTGTGTGTCTGTGTGTGTGTGTGCGCAAATGTGTGTGTCTCTGTGTGTCTGTGTGGCTCTGTGTGTGTGTCTGTGTGTGTCTGTGTGTCTCTGTGTGTGTCTGTGTGTGTGTGTGTGTCTCTGTGTCTCTGTGTGTGTGTGTCTCTGTGTGTTTCTGCATCTCTGTGTGTGTGTGTCTCTGTGTGTGTCTGTGTGTGTCTCTGTGTGTGTGCACATGTGTGTGTCTCTGTGTGTCTCTGTGTGTGTCTGTGTCTGTGTGTGTGTGTGTGTGTGTGTGTGTCTCTGTGTGTGTCTGTGTCTGTGTGAACGCGCAGGTGTGTGTCTCTGCGTGTGTGTGCACATGTGTGTGTCTCTGTGTGTGTCTGTGTCTGTGTGTGTGTCTCTGTGTCTCTGTGTCTCTGTGTGTGTGTGCGCGCACATGTGTCTGTGTGTGTCTGTGTGTGAACGCACGGGTGTGTGTCTCTGCGTGTGTGTGCACATGTGTGTGTCTCTGTGTGTGTGCACGTGTGTGTGTCTGTGTGTGTCTGTGTGTCTGTGTGTGTGTCTGTGTGTCTCTGTGTGTGTCTGTGTCTGCGTGTGCGTGCACGTGTGTGTGTCTGTGTGTGTCTGTGTGTCTGTGTGTGTCTGTGTGTATCTCTGTGCGTGTGTGTCTGTGTGTGTCTGTGTGTGTGTGTGCGCACGCGTGTGTGTGTCTCTGTGTGTCTGTGTGTCTCTGTGTGTGTCTGTGTGTCTGTGTGCACGTGTGTGTCTGTGTGTGTGCGCACGTGTGCCTGGTGTGGTCCTCCTCCAACAAGTTGTTCCCGGGACACGGTCAGTGCTGTGGTCACACCTGCAGCTGCCTGAAGGCACCACCCTGCTGACATACACACGCACAGAAGTGCATGCACACACGCACACACACATGCACACACACAAGATGGCACTTTTCTTTTTTCAGAGGTCACATCGGTCTCCTTGTTGTGGCTCAAAGCAGCTGTTCATTTGTTGTCGTGTCTGCAACCGTTGTGCTGAGCTTCGCCTCCTTCTCCTCTGCCTGGGTCGCTGTCCCCGTCTCCGAGCGGGCTGCAGAGGGGCTGGGAGCTCCCATGGGGCAGGCCTCAGACTCTGCCATCCTGCCGCCCGGCTGGATAAGATCACCTGCCCTTGGGCGCCGGCTGGGACTGGGAGGGGTCAGAGCTCCTCCAAGGAGTCTGAGGTCACGGGAGTCCCACCTCCCAGAGGGCAGCCTGGACCCCGCAGGGAGGAAGCCGAGGGGAGCGTGCGGCCCCCCAACCTGTCCTCACGCCCCAGCCTGAGGGCGTGTGCTGGGATTTGTGGCCGTGGGCTCAGCTGGGGGCGAGGGGAGCAGATGGAGAGCACGTGGAGACAGTGGGGGCGACTGGACACCCCATGTTCGCAGACCCTTCCTGTGATCTCTTGGGATGCAGGTTCCAACAACACTGGCCTTGGAGGGACCGGAGATGCTCCTGTGAGTCTCATCTCCCACTCTCATTTCTTCCCCGCGAGCTGGCCTCACCCCACTGCTGGTCTGATCCTCACACAGACACGCCTGGACTGTCTTCACCTCCTGCTGGGTCCCGAGGAGCCGTTCTCGCCTGTGTCAGTGACTGGGGGATCACCCGGATGAGGGGCCTCTTTAATATCAGAGGTTTGGGACCTCCGTGTGGAAGGGCATGGGCAATGGAGTAAGCACTGCTGGGAAAAATAGGTAGTTCAGAATCTCAGTTTTTACCACAGACCAAAAATGATGTATGTTAATGGGAAATATCAGACCATATTGATATGAGAAGAAACTTTAAGTCAGCATTTACCTCTAAATGAGAAATGGTACCCTCGGTGTAGAAGTGCATGTGGAATAAATAACTACGGATTTGATTACATTCTTAGGAAATCCCGTACCTCAAAAGGATTCTATGATGAAAAGGCAAAAGTAACAGAAAAGTCACAGCTTCCAAAACCAAAGAGGAATTATGCCGACACCAGTTAAAAAGTGACTAAAACCCCAATAGGAAAAGAGGCAAAGATCATCAAGGGGCAGTTTGAAATACTAATGACTGAGAAGGTGCTGTATCAAAAATGTGAATTGTGCCTGGAAATCAGAGGCAAGTGAACGGAAAGGAGATATTGTTTTCACCTCCCAGATGAGCAAATGGCCCCCAGCTGGAGGTGGACTCCTGGGCTGCCGAGCGTGTGCCTGTTCAAAAGTGCCCAGAGCCTCCAGCAAAGCAGGGGGACCCATCCCCACCCCGAGGGAAGCTGGGGAATCTCGTTTTCAGACGAGCGGTGCACAGGAGACCTGGGTATTTCCTGCTTTTTTTTTTTCCTGCTGTTTTTGACAGAAAGGCCTGTCTCAGAATAAAGAGCAGGAGGGTCCGCACAAGGCGTGAGACTCGGTGGAAGCCAGGAGCAGGGTGGGGGCCTGGCGGGAGGCGGGGGTCGCGTGTCACGCCCCCAGCGCCCTGCAGCCCAGGCCCCTCTGATGGGGGTCTCCTCTGGCAGCCGCTCCCTAGGGCCTGGTGTCCACGGCGGCCTGCTGCCCGAGTGGCCATGTTCTGCGTCCAGCTGTCCCAGCACGCGGCCTCTGGCTTGTCCTCTGGCGGGAGTGCCCTCCCCTTTCACCAGCCGCACCGGGAGGCCAGCTTGTTTCGAGGGTCCTGTGAGAAGCCTCTCTTCTCTGTGAGGCCGAGTGGTCTTTCCTGACCGCCCCGACTCAAGCAGGCGTTTTTCTCCGCCCTGTGTGGCATCTGCTGTGGGAACATGCGTTTGGCCTCCGCCACCTTCTGTCCTTCTTCCTGGTATCTGTTGCTGCTGTGCCCTCCCGGGCCCCCAGCGGCGCTCCCCGGCCCGGCTCACCAGCCCCCTGCCCTGGGCTTCCGTTCTGGCTTTTCGTGAGTCACAGTGCATGCTCATTCACCAGAACGAGCCCCCAGCAAGGCCGGCAAGTGTGTCTGACTTAGCTCTGCATTTCCGCAGGTGCCCCGCTGAGCGATGGTGTGATGAGTGCCGAGTCAGCCCGGGGACGTCCGAGGACTGTTCGATGCGCCTGAGGTTGTAGGTTAGCTGCATGCAGTGCCTCCCCCCGCTGAGTAGGAAGCACTGCACCCAAAACAGGTGTGAAGGAGCAGGAAACAGCCAGCGGCCGTCTGTGTGGACTGCACCAGCACTAGCGCTCTGTTCGAGGGACACAGAGCCGTCGGGGAGAGGCGGGGCCTGCCCACGTCTCGTCTGGCCGGGAGGACCCACCGGGGCTGTCCCCTGTGCACGGGGCGGGCGCGGGCCCGGCCGTGTCGGGGAGTCAGGGCTCTGGCTGGCGTCCAGCGCCTCCGTGGACGGGTGTTTTCACGAGCTCCCTGCGAGACATCAGCTCCTGTTAGGTGTCACGCCCGGGGCCTTTGGGGGGAGCCGAGCCTGGGTGTGTTTCCGTTTTCTTCCCGCTCGCCCAGGTGTGTGTTCTGCCGCGGAGACGAGAGTCCAGGAGCTCCCGGGGCTGGAACCGTTCTCGGGAGCTTGGGAATCTTCTCAGGAGTGTGGAACACACCTGAGCTGCCTGTGAAGACCATCTGGGCTCTGTGCCTGGTCCCCCCGGCGGCTTGTGTGACACTCTCGGGGCTGGGGGCTCGGGTGTCCCACCCTGCGAACATCTCGGCGCGTGGAGCAGGCTGTGCTCGCAGCCCTTCCACCAGACATCTTGGGGAGAGAAGGAAAGTAAAAGGAGCTCCCAGACTCAGGGCCGTGTGCCAAGACTATGGTTGTCCTGACGGTCCTGTCACATGTCTTTTCTCCCGAATGAAGCTGTCCTTTTGATCCCAAGATTCTCAGAGAGAAGAGAGACACAGACAACTTATTTTTGAAGTCCCTGAGGCGTCACAGCCAAGGAAATGCTGTTTGTGGAGATGGCCCCTAGCCTGCGTCCTGGGCCCTTGGCTGTGGGCCTGGTCGCGGGCAAAGGTGAGGGTGGTCCCGGGCCCATCGCCGCTGAGCCCACCAGCCCTGGCTGAGGGCGGTCCCGGCCCCAGCTGCTGCTGACCGCCAGCCCTGGCTCTCGGGAAAGCGCTCAGGTGACGGCCTGGGTCCCCCTGTCCTGGCAGAGAGCCTTGCTGGGGGACAGCTATTTAAGGTCCTGGGGCAGGGCTCAGGCTGGGGGGGGCGCATTCAGCAGTGGGGTGGAGGGGAGGCCCGATCTGTCCAGGAGGCGAGCTGCCTTGGTGGGGGACAAGGCAGGGTGGGCTCCGCAAGGCACACCGCTCCTTCTCCCACACTGCCGCCGGGAGGGACGTGGTCTGACCACATCCGCGTGTGTCTTGGGGGAGTCCGGCACTCCCGGTGGAGCTGGCCCTGCTCCTTCTCAGGCCAGGCTGACTCCGAGCCAGGTTTCGGGAGGTGCTGTGCCCTCGACCCAGGAGGGACCTGGCTGGGCAGGCTGTCTCGGGGGGACTGAGCTCCATGGCCTCCCCCTCTTCAGAGGCCGTGCAAAATCTCTGGGTCCCTTGGGCCAGCCCGTGCTTCATTCTGGCCCCTCCACTGGGTTCCAGGCCAATCTCTGGGTCCCTCAGGCCAGCTCCCTGCTCGTTCCTGCCCCTCCACTGGGTTCCGGGCCGCACGAGGCTGCCTGCTTCCTGGAAAGCTCACGTGAGCTCCTGGCGTCTGCTTCCCCAAGGGTCCCTTCAGCGTGGTGGAGCCCCCGCCGTTCCCTCTCCGGTGGGGCCGTCCTGCTGGGAAGCGTGCAGTGACGTCCGGGCCCTGCTGCCCTGCTGGGAGGCCTTGGACCGGGTTCCGGGGAAGCGAGGCAGCGTGGGGACCATTCTACCCGGCCGTCCTGAGCCACCTCTGTGATCCCAGCAAGCATGGAAAACCGCAGCCTGCCCTCGGTGGCGGGCCCGCGCCTGTGCTGTGAGCCCGGGGCAGGGGGTCGGGGGCTGGCTCGGGATGGGCTTCCCCAAGCATGTGGGCTGGGAGGTCCAGACCCTGCAGCCCCAGGAGCCCAACGTTTTGGCCTGAGCCAGCCCTCGGGGTTCCAGTGGCCCCTCAGGTCGTCCAGAGATGAATGGGATCGAGTCTCTGTTTGCAGTTTCTCCGAGGCTTGTGTTGCCGTTTGCACACACTGGTGAGCTGACACGCCACCGTGAACAGTCTGACTCCAGGGTCGGCCCCTGGAGGCCATGCTCTGGGGGGTCGTGGCTGATGGGCGGACGGGAAGCGTCTGGAAGAGGGGAGGGCTGGTTGTGTGCCCGCCTCTCTGCTCCACCCGAGAAAGTCGCCGTTTCCTGGGCGATCCCGACACCCGTGTCCTTCCTGCCGAGTCCTCACACTCCCGCCCGAGCTTCACGATCCGGTGCAGCGGGCCCTCGGGGAGAGCTTTGCGCCGCTGTCCCAGGGCAGAGGGGCCCCCATGTGTGACCCCCGCTTCATGTCTTGCTGTGGGGACCCCTCCTGCTCCCCCGGTGGTGAGTGGAGGGGTGCTGACTCTCAGTGGGTGTAAGGGTGGGAAAGAAACAGAGGCAGAGAGCCCTTCACAGGCGGATCCCTGCCCGGCCTCAAGGTCAGAACCCAGGGCCTGCAGGCCGGGAGGAAGCTGCCCACCCAGGATGGGGCCAGCCCTGCGCCCACCCCCAGGCGGGTCTTGCCGCCCCGGCACAGGGACTCAGGGAGGCTGGATCTACCTCCTGAGGGTCGCTCTGCCTTCGCCATCCAACACTCTGCGGAGTCCGCGGAGGCCCCGCGGTGCTCTGGGGGGCAGTGCCGTCCTGGGGGGCCTGGGGCGGGTGGAGTTTGAAGCTCACAGAGTCCCTGTGTCTCCCCTTCCCTGTTTGCCTTGGGGGGCCTGCCTGGTGAAGTCTGTTCCCCACGTTCCTACAGGGGGCTCGTCCCCTGCGGTTTTAGGCTCTGAGGGTACCCGGGAGCCATGCGGGCCCTGCCCACCAAGGACAGAGGTCACTCTCCTCTCTCCCGAGGCGCCAGGCCGCCTGCACACTCAGCGCTTGGTGTCCAACCCCGAGCTCATCACCTCGCAACCCTCCTGTGGTCCCGTGGACTCTGTTCCCCTGCTTACCCCCAGAGTCACCTGTGACCCCAGGCCCCCACCCACCCCCCAGCCTCATATCCTTCCCACGGGCCAGCTTTGGCTCCAGCCCTCTGGCGACACCTCCGCCGGGCAGTGGTCCCACCCTGGGTTCCCCGCTGACCGCAGGCAGATTGATCGTCCGAGGCTCTGCTTTGATGATATCACTTTTATAGACGCATAAAAAGAAGCAGTTAGGCAGTCAGCCTTGTTAAATCTTAAGCATCTTTACAGAATTTTTAGTGCAGCCCATCAAAGTTGTCACCGGCCCTGAAGGTCCCACGTTTGCAGCGTCCACGGGAGAGCCTTCCCGGGGACAGCGGGGACTCGAGGCGGAGCCAGCTCCCTGGGCCACGTCCTCTCCCATGGCTGAACCGCAGGCCGTGGGCCAGACCCGCCTCAGGCCACTTCTGGGCCCACGCACAGTCCTGCCCGTTCACTCAGGAGGAAGAAGCAGCTACTCCCCCTGGACACCACCCTCCGCAAGAGGCCTCACATGCCAGGTTAGCAATGCAGGCCGTGGGGTGTGAGTCTCCTGTCAGCTGCTGGGTGGGGGACCCGGGGGTCTCAGGGAGGTGCTGGGGTGGGCGGGGTGCACAGGCTTCAGCGGCAGGCATTAACCAACTGGTGGGGAAGCACACACACCCCTCAGCGATGGGCTGAGCGGAGACGCAGACGGGACCAGCTCTGACTTGCTGGGCTGGGCTACAAGGGCTTGCTTTCTGTCAAAGCCCTGCTGATGCTGGGCTTTATCACACATGGTGATAATGGAAGAGCCAGCCCTTCCAGAGGAATGCAGGCCCTGGGAAATAAAAACAATTTGGTGGGCTCTGGAGTCGGCCTCCGTGAGTTTAGAGCCCAGCTCTGACCCTTACTCATTGTGTGACCTCAACCAAGACACTTACCCTCTCCGGGCCTCAGTTTCTTCATCTGTAAAGTGGGTGTAAGTCAGCGTTGTTGATTTGAAGGAGTGACTCAGGGCCTGAGAGGTGTTTTGGCGCCACGAGCAGGGACATGAGGAGGGGGGCAGGGAATGGGGCTGTGGGCAGGGGCACTGCAGGGCATGGTCCGGGCATGGATGCTGAACACCCGTCCTCTGGTGGGGCCAGCCTGCCCACTGGGGCTCTCCTCTGCTGGCTTCTGGGACGAGATTCGTGCAATGGCCGGGGGCCTCGGGTGGGCTGACCCAGCTCTGCACAAGGTGGTATCTGCTCTCTGATCTGCTGTGGGAGACGCCCTAGGTCCTCATGTGCCTGCAACCTTCAGGCCGAGGCTTGAAGAACAGGGGTGCTGTTTCCAGGACTTGACTGTCCAGGCTGGGCGTGCACCTGGTGGCCCGTACCGTCACTGACTCACGAGAGCCCCTCATATTCCTGGGAGCCCCCTGCAAACGAACGCTTCTGCCTTCAGTGACCCCCTGGGCGTGGGTCAGAGGGCTATTCTGCTCTCATAGCAAAGCTCACCCGCAGCCCCCGGCCTGGCTGGACCACGTCCCTGACTCACCCGGCACTTTGGCCTCCCCATGGCTGCCTCTTCAACCAGCCTCAGAGACCCTGCGCGAACAGAAGGCCTCCGCCCCTTCCCTCCAGCTCAGGTAAGGCATGTGGAGCAGCCACGCTGTGGTCTGCAGAGCGAGGGGCCACCCTCGGGCCCGAGGGCCGTCTCCCCGCTCAAGAGAGAGCTGGAGACCGTTCTCCCCCAGGCTTGTGACCCAGGGCCTGGCGGGGCCCAGCCTGTCTGTGCTGCAGGTGGATCAAGAGGCACGTGTTGGTGGCTGGGGAGCCTCTGGTTATTGTCTTCGGGGACATCCGTCACGATCCTGGCCTCCTCCTGAGTGCCTAACTGATTCGTGAGGCTGAGGCGAGGCCGCTCCATGTGAGTTCCTGGAGTGCGTTGTCTCCCGCCTTGCAGGTTGCTGGTCTAGAGGACTGGGGAGGTCCGGGGTGGGCACGGAACCCTGGAGACCCAGCTGGCTAGGAGCCTGAGAGGCTGGGCCCCCGCCCCTCGCTGTCGGGAGCAGAGGAGGACCGAGCTCCCAGGTGCCCCGTGCGGACGGGAGGGACCAGGCCCCGCGGGGCCCGGGCGGTGGATCCTTGGACCCTCCTGGACTCTCCTTGCCTGTGACCAGTGTGAGCCGCGACTGGACGTGGAGAGACATCTGAGAAGGTGGGGCCGCGTCCATGCCCGCCTGTGAGCTACTCACGGGACTCGGGGACGCAGAGTGGAAGGCGGCAGGTCTAGGAGACCCTGGGCTGCAGCTCGGCCCCAAACCGCCCAGGGCTCAGCCGCGCTGCTGAGCAAGGCGGGGGTGGAGGCCTGCGGGGCCGCAGCCTCAGCCCTCAGCCGCTGGGCACCCGGGTGGGGGGCCAGCCGCCTCCCTGGCCAGACGCAGGGGATGAGCGGGGAATGCGTGGAGCCGCGTCCTCGGAGGGCATCTCCCGCTTCCTGACCCCATCACTGCAGCCGCCCCCGCTGGGCTCAGAAGGTCAAGTCTTTCTGCCTCCGCCTCCATCACGGAGGCCCCGGGAGAGGCAGGCTTCCAGCCTCCAGCCGGCAGTGTCCCCTCCCTCGGCCCTTGGGGTCCTGCACGTGGCCACGGAGGCTGGGCCCTTGACGTGACGGAGGCGTCTGAAGGGCTGGACAGGGGATGCGCTGCGGGTGAGCAGGCAGGTGTCGAGGACGGGAGCCCACGGCTGCTGCCCCCCGGCTCTCCGGCGGTTGTCATTCGACACACCGTGTCCGGTGCCCACCTCGTGGATTCTGATGAACCGTCAGCTGGTCATTAAGGCAATAAGACATGGTTGATGGTGACAGATCATCCTGCTCACACATGCATTCTCTCTGCCCCCGCACAGCCGGGTCGCTGGCGCTGGTGATGCTGAGTGCCCTGGGATGGCCGGCTGCCCGAGGAAGCCCCACCTGCCTCCAGGACAGGGACTCGGCCTCCCGGGTCACATGCACCACAGACCGGGGGTGACTGGGCCCTCGCTGTGAGCCGGGAGGGTGCCTGCCGCCCGAAGCCCAGGCCAGACGCATGGAAATGGGGTGACTCGGGGAGACACAGGTCTGCTGTGGGGCTGCCTAACCTAGGGCCCCAGGGAAAGGCACGGAGTTTGCAGCACAAGCCGCTGAGTCTGTGGGTGCAGAAATGGTCCCTCCACACCGCCCTCTAACGCGCCCCTGTTTCATGGGGTCACACTGCTCAGGTCTGTCCACCACGTGTTAGAAGATTGAGTTCATCTGCCCGCTCCAGGGAAGAAGAACCAAGAGGGAGAGATTTCTTTTAAGGGACCGGCTCGCGGGATTGCAGGGCCTGTAAGTCCCAAGTCCGCAGGTCAGGTTGGAACCCAGACAAGAGCCCAACCCTTCCTCTGTGAAGGCCTCGGCTCACTAGGTCAGCCCCTCCCGCGTCACAGACGGTAACCTCTTGCTTCTCTGTGGTCCACTGATGGTAAACGTTGATCACATCTTCCCAACAGCCCCCTGGCGTCTGGACTAGCATCTGACTGACCGATGGACACCACAGTTGACACAAAGATTAATCATCACAAAGAAAACATTGGGGAACCAACCCAAACTCAATCAGAGGCGGGAAAACACCTTTGTGCAACTGTGTCCTGTGGGAATTCCCTAAAGGGACCAGATCCTGTTCACCCACCTAACGCATATTTCACTGAATCTAAGACACTAAAGGTTGCATTGTATTCTTATTTTATGTAGTGTGTATTAAAAAAGAAAAGTCTGCCAATATGCATTCTTATGCCTTAATTTTTATTCTAAGAGCTGCTTAGGCTGGTGGCTCAAATGGTAAAGTGTGTGCCTGCTATGCCGGAGACCCAGGTTCCACCCCTGGGTTGGTAAAATCCCCTGGAGAAGGGAATGGCAGCCCACTCCAATATTCTTGCCTGGGGTCACAGAGAATTGCACGCAATTGAGTGACTTTGAGAGAGAGGTTTATTTTGGCAATTTAAAAAGAAATTAATTCATGTATTATAGTTGGAGATCTGGAGAAGGCAATGGCAACCCACTCCAGTGTTCTTACCTGGAGAATCCCAGGGACGGCGGAGCCTGGTGGGCTGCCATCTATGGGGTCGCACAGAGTCGGACACGACTGAAGCGACTTAGCAGCAGCAGCAGCAGCAGTTGGATATTACTTTACAATATCACGATGGTTTTGACATGCCTCGATGTGAATCAGCCATAGGCACACACGTGTCCCTTCCAGCCTGAACCCCTTCTGCCTCCCTTCACATCCCACCCCTCCAGGTTGTCTCAGAGGACCAGCTTTGGGTGCAATGATTTTTGATCATATTGCTCTGTCACATTTGCAAAAGGAAGCTATCAATTTGGTGCATTGGCTAAATGGTCTCAAAAGTTCCCTTTTGACCCCGCCTCTCCCAGTTCAAGGCCAGGGTGTTCAGGTTTTCTGCAGGGCACCATCTGCATCGTCACAAGCTCGGCTGACGGAACCCCTCTAGAGGAAATGATCAGGACCAGAGGCCTGGGACCCCAAGGCGGGTCTGCAATCACGCAGAGCTGACCAACCCTGGCTCCTGCTTTGGGAAGGTCAGCACACACACCTGGTCCTCTGCCCCCATGCGGGTTGGTTCCCGTGGGTCAGGAAGCCCGCCTGCACGGTCCTCTGGGTGCCTGGCTAGGTCAGGCCACACGCAGGTCTGGAGGCTGGAGCCCTGGGCCTCTGGGCCTGTGTGGCGAGGAGCTGGGGTGGTAACGCCCAGCGGAAGGCCCGGGGCGGGGGGCCGCAGCCCTGTCCTCAGCTCAGTGTAACCCAGGGGCGGGGGTCCCACCCCATACTGCTGTTTCCCAGCAGAGCCCACGTCACTGCCCTTTTCCCCCAGGAGGGCCCACACTGGGGGCGGGGGTCCCACCTCATACTGCTGTTTCCTGGCAGAGTCCCATCATCGCCCCTGCCCCCCAGGAGGGCCCACTCTCCCGACCAGAACAAGCCCTGTGGAAATGTGTAAGCTGATTTCAAAGATTGCTTCTCTGCTTTTCCTTCTCTGGAGATGGGAGGGGAGGTCTCTGATGAGGAGGTCAGCCCCTTCCCTTACGAGGGAGTTCTTGATGTCAGTAGGCGAGAAAGAGAACCAACGCCTCAACCAACACAAAATCATTAATGCTTTACTCCTTCAATAAACACCCTAGCATCCTTATCGATCTTAAATGGGCTACTGGACAAATACATCTTCCGAAAAGTGGGCTTGTACAAGTTTGCTCAGACTGTATGGTCAGATGCGATGTTTACCCTTTGCTCACCTGCTGTGTCTCACAAGATCGGCCTCTCCAAACTCCACCGACCGCAAGGAACTCTCCAAGGAGCTTTGGCGCGACCTCTTAAAGGAGCCGAGCCTGTAGCCGTCATGCGTGTGTACGTGGGTGAGCAGCCCTGCTCACTCCTGCCATGCAGTTCTTACTGACAACAAAGTCTTACAAGTGTGCTGTTCCCTGGCTGAGCACCGAAGAATGGATGCTTGTGAACTGTGGTATTGCAGAAGACTCTTGAGAGTCCCTTGGACTGCAAGGAGATCCAACCAGTCCATCCTAAAGGAGATCAGTCCTGGGTGTTCATTGGAAGGGTGATGCTGAAGCTGAAGCTCCAATAGTTTGGCCACCTGATGCAAAAAGCTGACTCATTTGAAAAGACCCTGATGCTGGGAAAGATTGAGGGCAGGAGGAGAAGGGGACGACAGAGGATGAGATGGTTGGATGGCATCACCGACTAATGGGCATGAGTTTGAGCAAGCTCTGGGGGTTGGTGATGGACGGGGAGGTCGGGCGTGCTGCAGTCCGTGGGGCTGCAAGAGTTGGACACGACTGAGCGTCTGAACAATAGCTTCCTCCTCCAGAGAAGAATGAGACTCTTGGGGCTGGAGAGCTACGTCTTCCCCACAAAAGAGAAGACGATTAAAACTCACTTCTGCTGTGAGGTAGTGAAGAAGAAAACAACCATCAGCGTCAGGACACAGCCCTGCCTTTTCTTTCACATCTGGAACCGGGGCCCTCTCTGCAGCCGGCTGGAGCACCCAGCTTGAGTTTTCTATTAGGAATAAACCTAATGAGTTGAGCCAGTTTCTGGTGCTCATCAAGTCACGTTTTTCATGCCAAGGTTAAAAGCCTGCTGGAGACGCCGGCTCCTGGAGGGCTCAGGACTGACCCCAGCCCGCCTGTCCTGCCCTGGGACCCCGGGGGATGCTCCCTTCCCCTGCCCCCTCCCACCTGCCCCCCATATTAGCCAACCTGAAGCCCGAAGCTCCGTCTCCCAGGAACCCCATTTGACCATGATATGGTCCTCCAGCCCCTGTGCAGAGTGACAGCGGCCTGGGGCAGGAAGTGAAGGCCTGTGGTGAGTGGAGGCTGGTGGGACATTTGGTCTGCAAAGAATGTCTTTTCAAGATGAGGATTTTAAGATGCAAGAACCTGAGGTCTATCGTGCGTCTCTCCCCACGGCTCCTCACACCCCAGGCCGGTGGCCAGAAAACCGCGGCCCCCCAGCCAGATCCAGCCTGTTGCCTGAATGAGACTTTATTGGAAGAGAGTTTGGCTCAACCTGGGGCTGCGCCTGAGCTGCCCAGCCCGGAGCTGGGGCTGCAGCCTCGGGGCCCCTCACCCGCTCTCCACCCTCTGCAGGAGGGCCGCCCTGCCCCAGGCTCCTCCTGCTGCAGCAGCAGACCTGCCTGGTTCTTGTCCCATCCTCTGCTGTGACCTCGAGTCTCTCTAGCCGATACCAGGAGCTAAGAACATAAGTGACAGTAAGACGCACTCGGGGGCCGGGCGGCTCAGCAGCTGTGTGGGAATGTGGCTCCGGCCGGTCACCGACACCGCAGGACGATAATGATGTGGGCGTCTCGGAGACGCAGGGACCCTTTCTATCACCTCAGCAACTGGCGTCTGGTAAGTATCGGGCTGCACCTCTTAAACAGCTGGTCCCATTTATTTATTTATTTATTTTTATTTCTTTTTTTTTAATTAGTTGGAGGCTAATTACTTCACAACATTTCAGTGGGTCTTGTCATACATTGATATGAATCAGCCATAGATTTACACTTATTCCCCATCCCAATCCCCCCTCCCACCTCCCTCTCCACCCGATTCCTCTGGGTCTTCCCAGTGCACCAGGCCGGAGCACTTGTCTCATGCATCCCACCTGGGCTGGTGATCTGTTTCACCATAGGTAGTACACATGCTGTTCTTTTGAAACATCCCACCCTCGCCTTCTCCCACAGAGTTCAAAAGTCTGTTCTGTACTTCTGTGTCTCTTTTTCTGTTTTGCATATAGGGTTATCGTTACCATCTTTCTAAATTCCATATATATGCATTAGTATACTGTAATGGTCTTTATCTTTCTGGCTTACTTCACTCTGTATAATGGGCTCCAGTTTCATCCATCTCATTAGGACTGATTCAAATGAATTCTTTTTAACGGCTGAGTAATATTCCATGGTGTATATGTACCACAGCTTCCTTATCCATTCATCTGCTGATGGGCATCTAGGTTGCTTCCATGTCCTGGCTATTATAAACAGTGCTGCGATGAACACTGGGGTGCACGTGTCTCTTTCAGATCTGGTTTCCTCAGTGTGTATGCCCAGAAGTGGGATTGCTGGGTCATATAGAAAACATACAGATGGCTAACAAACACATGAAAAGATGCTCAGATGGTCCCATTTAAAGTCTCAGAAAAACTCCCCTTTGTGTCTCCTTTTTGTCCCCACCTTACAGATGCTGAGAAGACTGACAGAACAAGCGATGTGTTGAAGCAGTTAGGATTCGCTGGCGTAACCGCAGCTCAGACGACCTGCAGATGTGCCCCTCGGGATAGAGCCCAGGGCCTGCATGGGGCGGGCCTCGCTCACACTCGCTCTGCGGCTCACGCTGGGGAGGGCACACTTGCTCACACTGCCCTCCGCCCCAGGGGCAAGCGGAAGAAGACCGGCGTCTCCACACAAGCTTCACATGAAACCTGCTGGCCTCCGGGGCCATGACCGCTGCCCAGGGCTGGCCGCGGTGTCCCCGGCAGGCCGTAATCCGAGCCCAGCAGGGCCCTGCCGCTGAGCACCCGGATGCCCACGACGCCGGCCGCCGTGTCTGCCACTTCAGCCCCCAGGTCCCGCCCGGTCACTGCCACCCGGCTGTCAGCGCTGTGTGACCAGCACCGCCCAGCCCTTCCTGAGGGCCCGGAGAACCACGGACAGGAAGCCTGTTCGTCACTGCAGCCGCCTCAGGCTCCACCGCACAGACAAGGAGACACAACCACAGGGAAAACAATCCCCTCGCCATCTGGGAAAGGGGCGGAGGAGCCGATGACCACTCCGCCGTCGCGGCCACTCTGCTGGGCAGGGATGGCGGAAGCTGCTCCCCGGCCTCCGGGAAGCTCCCTGGGCCCCGCCCTGTGTCTGGCTGCAGCCTGGGAGGGTCCTGGCCTCGTGGACCTGGCCCTGGAGAGGCGTTCCGCTGGGTGCAGGGCTCTGACCCCGCACGTGGGCAGTGGGGCCCAGAACCGGGCTTCCCAGCCTCAGGCCGGTGGAGGCTGAACTCTGCAGACTCGGTTCCCTCCACCCTGACTGGCGTCTGGTGTCTTTGCTCCTGAGCGTTCTGGTGAGAAAATTGCTGCAGCAATGTCCTTCACATCTGGGCATAGCATTTAAGTCAGACTATTTGTGTGTCTTACTGGCCCCTGAAGCTTGACCCATCACTTTAGCTCATAAATTAGTGTGTGTGTGTGTGTATGTGTGAAGTCGCTCAGTCATGTCCAACTCTTTGCAACCCCATGGACTGTAACCCACCAGGCTCCTCTGTCCATGGGATTTTCCAGGCAAGAGTACTGGAGTGGGTTGCCATTTCCTTCTCCAGGGGATCTTTACAACCCAGGGATTGAACCCCGTCTCCCTCATTGCAGGCAGATGCTTTACCATCTGAGGAAAGCTTGTAAATTAGTGGTGAGCGTGGTGATAAGCCCCCATCTGACCTCAGCGAGGCCCAGACTGCACCGTTGCCAGGACTTGTCACCACAGGGCTGATGAAGGCTGGGTCGTGGTGTCTCTTCCGCCTGAGCTGCCGCACAGCCCCATCTGTAATCTCAGTGTTGGGGGTGGCCCTGCTCCTGGGGTCTCAGCTCTGTGAAATGCCCATCTAGCTTCTGTGCAGGGGCAGCACACCGCCCCCCCCCCCCCATTGGCAGGCACCGGCCGGCTTTGCCGCAGCCCAGCGCTCCTGCAGGACCATGGAGACAGTACCGGGAGAGGGGCCTTGTCTTCATCCCCGGCTTCATGCCCATCGCTCCGCCCAGGCCCCCAGCTGCGGCCCATCCTGGACGGGGCTCTGTGCCTCCAGCCCACATCTAACCGCGGCGCGTGCTACAGTCAGCCGCTGGCTCTTGCCAGGGCCTGGCTGCAGCCGGGTGAAGCCCGTGAGGGTCTGAGGACCGTGCGGATGCCCCTTCCGAGGTTAAGAAGCAGGGTCAGCCACCACCCCCCAAGGCCCTGCGGCCCAGGCCTCTTCCCCGTCACCAGCAGCAGGCACTCTCCTGCGAAAGAGACAGCAAGTTCTCCCACCTCGAGGGGCTGCTCGAGGACAAAGCGACGTCTGGTGGGAGGGTCTCTGGGCCATTACTGTTTTCTCCTCTGGGAAACTGATTTGTGTCTAAGGGGAACTGATTTGTGTCTAAGGGGAACTTTCAAGGTCAGACCTGAAGGAGTGATGCCATCAGGAAATTTCAGGCTGGCTGGTCACAGGTCACCAGACAAGGTTACGGAATAAGGTCACGGGTCACAAGGTCTCAGGTCACAGTTCACAGGACAAGGTCATAGGTCACAGGACAAGATTACATGTCACAGGTCACAGAGGACAGCCTAGCCTCTTCCCTATCACCCTCCCCATCCCCTCCTCCCTGTATCCCTCCCTCACCCAGATGCTGTCCTCGGCTCTGCGCCTCCACGCACTGATGCTGAAGTGGCCTGGTGAGCCAGGAGGTCAGGAGGGGCCGTGCCCATGCTGCAGGGACCGGGAGGTCTTCTCACGGAAGCCGGAGTGAAGCGCCCGAGAAATTCTGGGGTCTTACAGGGCAGGGCAGGGGCTGAGCTCTGGACGCCGGCAGGCAGCTGGCGACTGGGGACCCCAGTCGTGCACTGGGGTCGGCTGGGTCTCCCCACCGAGGGCATGGAAGGCTGTGGTCCTGGATGTGGGACAGGAGGACCTGGGAGTCGTGTGGGCCTTGGGGGGAGCGCCCTGTGGGCTCTGCTCCCCCCCACAGGCTCTGCTCCCCAGGCAATCCTGGGGGGTGGGCGCTGGCCTTCCCCTCATCTGGCCCGGGGCTCCCCACAGTACCCCGGCTTCAGGGCCTGAGGCTGGGATGTGAGCTGCAAGCCAGGATTCCGGCGTCCCAGTCTCAGGCCTCTGCTGCCGAAGTTAACTCGGCTAAAACCAGCTCTGAACCAGGCTGTCCCTGCAGCGACCATCACAACCACCCCACTGCCCAGAGACAGAGACTGTGTTCTCAGAGGGGCCTCTGGGGCCTTGGGCTGGCTCTGAGCCTCCCGGGAGGGACGCCTTGGACCAGGCTTCTCACCGTCTCTGGTCAGCGCCCAGTCCACTGCAGGCCTGGCTCAGCCACTGACCATGGATCCTGCCCTCTGTGCCCTGCACTGCACGCGGCCGGGCGCGCGTCTGTCCCCAGCCAGCCAGGTCCCTGACTGGCTCTGGACTTGGCGTAAAGCCTGCGGGGTTGGAGGAGGGGGTGATGGGACCGCCGTCTTTGCTATCGTTTGGCCCAGAGACACGTGCAGCAGGAGGGTGGAGGCGAGTCAGGGTACGTGTCCCCTTGCCCTCTGGGAGGTTCCTCCAGTGGCAGCTCTGGGGCCCTGGGAGGTCAGCACGGTGCTGGCAGAGAAGGGCGTCCAGAAAAAGAAAGGGCAGCAGCAGCAGGCTGGCCCCTGGGCCGCATGTGGGGGACAGTGGGCCTCCCTCTGGAGGGGCCTGGCCTTCCTGATGGGAGGGGCTGGGGGCAAGGGTGGAGAGCGGTCCCCACTGTCCAGGGTGGCTCTGAGTACGTAGAGATGAGGCTCTTTCTTTGTAAAAGACCTTCTTCCTGGGAGCCCGCAGTACCCCAGCTTCAGGGTCAGGGGTGACGGCCAGTCTCCAGGTCGGTTCATGGAGAAGGAGGCGGGGGCCCAGAACCGTCATGCAGCACCACCCCGGGCACCCAGTCAGTGCCAGGATCAGGTGGGGCTGGGACGGGCTGTCCAGCAGGACAGCTGCCCAGGGCTGGACGCTGGAGTCACGGCCAGCCCGAGCCTGCCCACATCAGAACCCGGCTCTGCTCGCTGAGGCTGAAGACACTCTGTGCTTCTCAGCTGCCCTGCCTGGGCGGTGAGGAGGGGGCAGGCAGCCCACGGGGGGGTGGTGCAGAGAGGGTCCTGGAGCCACGCCCCACCTTGTCCTCGGCTCTGGCCCATGCCGGGTGGCCTGGGGGCCGTGTCCTCGGCTCTGGCCAATGCCAGGTGGTCTCCGGGTTCTCAGGCCCGTCTGGGCCTCAGCTCCCTGGCTGTGAGCCGTCGGTTGTGCACTAGTTGATTTCTCAGGGTTTCCCCACTCCCGACACCCTGCGTCCTTGAAGCCTTCAGGGAGGAGAGATCTCCAGGATTCACGTTTTTGGTCTTTGTTCTTCCCTGGTGAGGAGGCCAGAGGTGATAAGTGATGGAGGTGAGAGACTGCAGGGGGAGTCAGGTAACCTGGCCCCTGTGACCCCAGGGACCCGGGAGACATGCTTTTCAGGCGACTGCGGACCTGTCCTTTCAGGGAAAAGTGTAGGGACCCGGCACGTCTAAGGGGCTGTGTGCTCAGTCCTGTCCGACTGGGCAACCCCATAGGCTGTAGCCCGCCAGGCTCATCTGTCCACGGGATCTCCAGGTCAGAACACTGGAGTGGGGAACCATGCCCTCCTCCAGGGAATCTTCTAACCCAGGGATCAAGCCTGCACCTCGTGCGGGGCATTGCAGGCCCCGCTGAGCCACCGGGAAGTCCCTAAGGTGACAAATGGGCAGGAGGGGCGGGAACTGTCCAGCAGAGGAAGCTCCTGAAAACCAGGCCGGGCGTCACTCCAGGGAACTCAGTCCTCATGGCAGGGGCTGTGTGGAGGTGGGGAGGGGGCCCGTGGAGCCCTGATGGTCCCCGAGGAGGTCAGAGCCGGGAGGGAGGTTGGGGCTGGCACTGTGACCTCCGCGGGTCCTAGTGCTGGGGTCCAGAAGTTGGAGGGGAGCTGTGCTGTGAGCGCTTCCCCAGAGGGGTGCAGACTGGAGTGGGCTTGGGTCACGCAGGGACACAGTTTGGTGCCACCTCGGTGGAGTTTCAGCCAGAGGGGTGGCGCTGCAGAAGGGGGTCTGCAAGCTTTGTGAGGTGGGGGAGGGGGCACTGGGGAGGGAACCTCAGGGAGGGAAAGAGAAAGAACGCGGTGAAGAGGAGGAGGGCTGGGGGGGAGGAGGGGGGAGGAGGCAGATGCCGGAAGACAGCTGATGCCGCCCACGTGCTCGCTGGCTCTGCTCCCAGCCTGGGCCTGGAATCCGGTCTGGGAGAGAAAGCTGAGCGCAGCGGGGAGGGGAGTAGGGGGGGGAAGAGAGTGGGAGGGGAGGGAGGGGAGTGGGAGGGAGGAGGGGGAGTGGGAGGGGAGTGGGGGGGAGGGGGGGAGGGGAGGGAGGGAGGAGGGGGGGAGGGAGGAGGGGGAGTGGGAGGGGAGGGGAGGGGAGGGAGGGGAGTGGGGGGAGGGGAGGGGAGGGAGGGGAGGGAGGGGAGGGGAGGGGAGGGAGGGGAGTGGGGGGAGGGGAGGGGAGGGAGGAGGGGGAGTGGGGGGGAGGGGGAGTGGGAGGAGGGGGAGTGGGAGGGGCGTGGGGGGGAGGGGAGGGGAGGGAGGGGAGGGGAGGGAGGAGGGGGAGTGGGGGGAGGGGGAGTGGGAGGAGGGGGAGTGGGAGGGGCGTGGGGGGGAGGGGAGGGGAGGGAGGGGAGTGGGGGGAGGGGAGGGAGGGAGGAGGGGGAGTGGGAGGAGGGGAGGGAGGGAGGAGGGGGGGTGGGAGGAGGAGGGCGGAGGGGGGGAGGGAGGAGGCCCTGGTGGAGCAGGTGCTCCCGAGAGGGCCCTGCCCCCTTCTCAGGAGGTGGCATCCCCACCGCCAGCCAGGGGCCTGAGGTCCGGGAGCCTGAGCCCCCGGGAGCTGTGGGCGAAGGGCTGCACCTGCCCGTCGCCTCCCGGGACCACCCCCATGTGTTGGGTCACTTCTCTCTGGCGGACACTTCGAGGCCCCAGGATGAAGGCTGCACAAGGGGTGCCCTTGCCACGCTGGGGCCCACTCTCCCGGGACTCCTGCCTGCACTGTCCATCCCGTCCTCCTCTGGGTAGTCAGGCCCCTCCATCCCCCCTCAATGGGCACCTCCTTGGAGCTCCCGTTCCAAGAAGTCTTTGTCACCTAAGCTCCCAGGCCAGCATCATCTTCGCTTAAAGCTTAACTACTGGGGTTTCCGCTCCCTAGTTTAGACTTGACTTTTCTCATTCCGTACCCCCTGTAAACAAGCCTGCTTCTCCTCACACCTGTGAGGCTCCTTCTTGCAGCCTTAAGCTGGTCTAAGAGGAGGGCTTTGCGCTGAGAGCAGTTTTGTTAACATCCCCCGTAGCAGAACACACGAGGTTGTTTCTGCGCCCGAGTTTCCTTTCTGCACAAAGCTCTCCTTATTCCCCGCCCACCTAGAAACCGAGGGAGGCGGTGGGGTGGCAGATGGGCTCTGAGAAAGGTTCTTCAGTTAAGACAAAGGCCTCTCACAGCACTGATGGCCACTGGAATTCTTTCCTTTTGTAATTTACTGCTGGGGCTTCACATAAGAGTTTAGCCCACACTTTCCAGTCTTCAGTATCAAACAACAGTTGGGGCCCGCTCCATTGGGATGAAATGCAAGAATAATAACCTTTCAGAGCGAGGCAGATTTAGGTTGTCCTCCGTGAGACCTTCCCAAGTGTCAAGAAGTGACTCCCATGGGCGCATTTTATTGGGGAGGGGTCCCTGATGGTCCCCAAGGGAGGAGGAAGGTTGAGCTAAAATGGACCGAAAACAGTACAGGCTGCAGGACTGGTGACTGGCCACAAACTGGTGACTAGCGACTCCCAAGTCCCCAGTCTGGGGACGTGTCCGATCTCTGGCTGAGACATAAGGTGCCCCTTCCTTCCCCGCACGCTGCCCTGGGGACCTGAGCTGTTTCCTTCTCTCTGAATAAGAAGGAAGCATCCATTTTGAAAATCAATTGCTAGTCATTAGGACGTGTACAGAATTAAAAGCTGAATTAAGCAGGTTCATAAACTCTGACCTACAGGTACAAGACGCTGGGCTCTGGGCATGTCTGCCCACACCAGGAGTGGACGTGGGGGGCACAGCTGTGAGGGCGTCCCGCCGTCTCCCGTCTCCCCCAGACAAGCTCAGGCGCTGGCCCAGTGTGTGGGCGGGGGGTGCGGTGCCCCTGGGAGGGGCTCCCGCATCCCGGAGGTCCGGGGGGCCTGCCTGTGCCCCGTCTCTGGGGCCCACGCCGGCCTGGGGAGCAGCCAGAGCCACACCTGGGCAGGCCCAGCAACGGGGTCCCAGCCCCCCCGGCCACCGCCGCCCACTGTAGACGGGGCCCTGCACCCACCCCCATCACGGGCTGAGCCTGCTTCCCTCCGCCTGCATGTCTGGACTGCACAGTCCTGAGTGGGGGCGCCCACGTGGACCCCCTGAGGGCTGAAGGGAGATGATGGCAGAGCTTCAGAGCGAGAGTTTTCACTGGCAGATTCTGGCCCCGTTTCAGATTCCAGGGCTGACAGGACAGGGCTGAGAGAAGACTGCTCTCACCTGAGAGGGGAACCCAGGAGCAAGCAAGCTCCAAGTGATGAGAGAAGGGGCTGGGAGGCACTGCAGCATCTAACTAACCAGAGGAAGGGGCCAGGAACCACCACCATCCGACCACAGGAAGGGACCGGGAACCATCGCCATCTCACCACAGGAAGGGACGGGGAACCACCACCATCCGACCACAGGAAGGGACCAGGAACCACCACCATCTCACCACAGGAAGGGATGGGGAACCACCACCATCCGACCACAGGAAGGGACCAGGAACCACCGCCATCCGACCACAGGAAGGGATGGGGAACCATCACCATCTGACCACAGGAAGGGAACGGGAACCATCGCCATCTCACCACAGGAAGGGATGGGGAACCACCACCATCCGACCACAGGAAGGGACCAGGAACCATCACCATCTCACCACAGGAAGGGACCGGGAACCACCACCATCCGACCACAGGAAGGGAGGGGAACCACCACCATCTGACCACAGGAAGGGACCGGGAACCATCGCCATCTGACCACAGGAAGGGATGGGGAACCACCACCATCTGACCACAGGAAGGGACCGGGAACCATCGCCATCTCACCACAGGAAGGGAACGGGAACCATCGCCATCTCACCACAGGAAGGGATGGGGAACCATCACCATCTGACCAGAGGAAGGGACGGGGAACCATCACAGCGTCTGACTAACTAGAGGAAGGGACGGGGAACCGCCACCATCTGACCACAGGAAGGGAACGGGAACCATCACCATCTGACCAGAGGAAGGGACGGGGAACCATCACAGCGTCTGACTAACTAGAGGAAGGGACGGGGAACCGCCACCATCTGACCACAGGAAGGGATGGGGAACCATCACCATCTGACCAGAGGAAGGGACGGGGAACCATCACAGCGTCTGACTAACTAGAGGAAGGGACGGGGAACCGCCACCATCTGACCAGAGGAAGGGACGGGGAACCATCACAGTATCTGACTAACTAGAGGAAGGGACGGGGAACCGCCACCATCTGACCACAGGAAGGGAACGGGAACCATCGCCATCTGACCAGAGGAAGGGACGGGGAACCATCACAGCGTCTGACTAACTAGAGGAAGGGACGGGGAACCACCACCATCCGACCACAGGAAGGGACCGGGAACCATCGCCATCTCACCACAGGAAGGGATGGGGAACCATCACCATCTGACCACAGGAAGGGACCGGGAACCATCGCCATCTGACCACAGGAAGGGACCGGGAACCATCGCCATCTGACCACAGGAAGGGACCGGGAACCATCGCCATCTGACCACAGGAAGGGATGGGGAACCATCGCCATCTGACCACAGGAAGGGACAGGGAACCATCACAGCGTCTGACTAACTAGAGGAAGGGACGGGGAACCGCCACCATCTGACCACAGGAAGGGAACGGGAACCATCGCCATCTGACCAGAGGAAGGGACAGGGAACCATCACAGCGTCTGACTAACTAGAGGAAGGGACGGGGAACCGCCACCATCTGACCACAGGAAGGGAACGGGAACCATCGCCATCTGACCAGAGGAAGGGACAGGGAACCATCACAGCGTCTGACTAACTAGAGGAAGGGACGGGGAACCGCCACCATCTGACCAGAGGAAACGAGCCACATTTTGAGGAGGCAATGGTGCTGCTGTTCAGAGCCCCACCTCCAGCCAGGACTCGAGGGGAGGCGTGAGACCCCAGATGGCTGGGAAGGAGGGCCAGGTCCTGCAAATAGGAAATTGCTTAGCCTACCCTGAAGGGAAGGAGGAGAAGAGGGAGGCAGAGGATGAGCTGGTCGGATGGCATCACTGACTCGATGGACATGACTTTGAGCAAGCTCTGGGAGTTGGTGATGGACAGGGAGGCCTGGCGTGCTGCAGTCCATGGGGTCGCAAATAGCTGGACACGACTGAGTGACTGAAGAACACCCCAAAGGGCAGAAGATGAAAGTTGGTATGATTTGTATCTAAATGTTCTTAAATGTTTATGCTCTTTTAAATAATTCTTTAAATTATAAATCTGGCATTAATGTCATTTTCTAGTAACTGCATTTAGTCAACTGCCTGGATTCGGTTTTGGAGTAAAGAACATAAATCCAAAAAAGATCCTGTAACATTTTGCTTAGTGGTTAGTAAGTCTGCTTTTATGAGGCAAGTGTGATCTCTCAAAGAGCTTGCTGGGGCCCTGGTCATCGCAGCTGCTGGGGCCTGGTGCTCATGTTGTGGAGCTTGCATTCAGACGTGAACGTCACTTCTTGAGCCGACACTCTTACGAAGCAGGTGTTACTGTTGTGCTCGTTCGCTGGCGAAGAGCTCGATGCTCAGAGTGGTTCAGCACGTTGCCCGCGGCCACACAGCCTGGGAGCACAGAGGTGAGCCCAGGCCCCTCCACACTGACCCCGCCCCAGCCCAGTAAAGCGCTGGTGGGTGTGCAGCTGGCTTCCCTGATTCAGCCAGCCAGACTGGAACCTGCTGACCAGGTCCCCTCACACGCAGGGGACTCTACCCCGGTCCTCTTCCTGCAGCCAGAGGGTAACTGCCAGGCGACAGCATCTTTGGTCGCAAAGGGTGATGATTTATCTCTTGCTTCACCATGCTGTCTATCAGCAGACAGCCAGGCTCTGAGGAATCAGTCCCGCACTGACGCCTCCCTCCCAGGATGCAGACAGCAGGGCTGTCTCCAGCTGCAGGCTGGCCACCCTGTGTCTCCGGAGGGCCGTGCGCTTTATTTCGAGACTCAGCCAGCCCCCCACCCCCACCTCCTGCTGGTAAGCGTGCCCGTTGCCCGGGTGTGAGCAGGTGACCCGGTCCGGCCTCCTCTGCCTCCGGCTGCCCGGCTGACCACATGGTCACTCTGACACTCTGACTGCACCGGGGCCCAGCAGCAGCCAGGACATGGCTGGCTTGTGGCCACTTCATGAGGAGCGTCCACTTGCCCCATGCCTGCCCTGTAACCAGCAGGACACGGGCTACGGGGCTCTGGCAGCTCCCAGGATTCAGACCTGAGAGGAGGGATTCCGGCAGAGACAGGGCAGAAGGCGCGGGAACAGCAGGTGGACGGCGTCTGACCCGGGCCGGGGAGATACTAGCGACAGCCGCACCTCCGTCCTCGGAGCTCCGGCCTGAGCCTCGGGACACCCAGGACAAGGGCTGGTCAGCACAACCATGAGCCTGTCACGCATGAGACGGAATTTGCCCCCAGCCATCAGTTAGCTAATGACACAGACCATCTCATTTGACCCTTGAGACAATCCTGTGAAGGGTGTTGTTCCCATTCCACAGATGAGGGAACTGAGCCCTGGTGTTGAGAGGGTTTTGTGAGGTCACAGAGCTGGTGGGCATCAGAGCCTGGGGTAGAACCTGGGTCTTCTGGCTCCAAATTCCAAGCACTCCCAGACATCTGAGAGAGAGGCCCCGTTCCAGAGCCTGTATCTGGGGCTCGAGGTACACATGCCTGTCACGCAGACCTAGAGAAGCCCGCACACCGCGCCTTCCCGAGAGACCCCGTGCCCTCCTCAGGTCCACGCGGCCATTTGTGAGCCCCCTGGCCTTGGCGGACCGTGCACCTTGTAGCCCTGTCAACGGCAATGAGCTGGAGATGCAGAGAGCTGGGCGAGACGGCCACCAGCTGCCCGTCGAGTCATGCTTCTTGGGGATTAACAAGCCTGAGTGTCCCCCGCCCCAGTGTCGAGAGCCCCCTGAAATGTCAGGAGCCGCCCGGCTGGCCTGCTTCCCACCCACACGATCCCACAGGATTGACTCACTGCCTTTCCGGGGCCGACCGTGGGCTCTGGGGGCCACTCAGGCACAGGCGTGGTGATGCTGGGAGCACCTCCGAGTTCAGCAGCTGCAACCCTGGCCGGGGTTTCCGTGGCCTGTGTTACTTTGCACAGGAAACGTGGGGAATGGCTCAACTCCACCACGAGGAAATCAGGATTCCAGTCATTTAACCCCATGAAAGTCATCCCCGGCTATTTGTGGATGCTTTGGGAAGAGAAAGAGGAAGAATGTGTGAGCCCGCCCAGCAGATGGCCTGGGCGGGCAGAGGCCGAGGGGGGACCAGGCTCCGACCCGTGGCCGGGGCAGGGCAGGGCACCCAGGAGGGGCAGGCGGGACGAGGTGGTGGGGGTGCCCGTGTCCGGCTGGAGGCCGCGTCCGTGAGCACCATTCGCGGTTGGCCACCCTCTCTACGGGCAGAGCCTCAACCAGGGCCCAGGACCGGCATCCAGGAGCTCCGTCTGCTGGACACGTGGGCTCAGCCAAGGAGGAAAAGGCCAAGAAGGCACCGCGCCCGCCCTCTCCCTTTGGTTGGGGAGCGGCTCGATCACCTGGGCTGTGTTCACAGCATTGCGGGCCAGCGTCTAGGGCCGGCACAAGGCCACAGGCCACCCTCCCAGCCGCATGGGCCCCCGCCTCCATGGCTGAGCGCGCTGGGGAAGCCGGCCTGGGCTGGGGGGCCCTGATCGCAGACCCTCACGCGGGGCACGGCCGGCAGGGTGGATTCCGGGGGCGGGCCCACACCACTGCCCGGGCCTGTGCTCAGAGCCCCGGACGCCACCCGGGAGCGAGCCTCCAGGCCTGGGGCCCTGAGCAGCTCCACCCCAGGGCCCCGCCGGTGAGGCTGGGCTCCCCCAGGCCGCAGCACTAGTGCTGCTGCCCCGACTCACGGGTCAAGAACACGGCTGGCGCTCGGCTCCCTGCAGACCCTCTGTAGCCCACCTGGAGCCGGGGAGGAAAGCGGCAGGTCCGGGGAGTCCAGACCCAGGAGCAGAGACAAGGCGTCGAAGCCAAGCGGAGCCCGCGCGGTCCTGGCCGCGCTGCTGACGGCAGAAGCGGCTGCCATCGGCTCTGAGGCTGACCATGTGCAGGGGGCCTGTTAGCACCCTCGGGGCGAACTGAGCGCTAACTGCCCTCCTTGGCTGAGGGCTGGCACGGGACGCTCTGGGGACGTGTGTCAGCCGGGGTCAGGGAGGGGGCCCCTCAGGGAACAGTGCCCCCGCCCTCCGCACCCCTCGGACAGGGCTCCATCCTCTGCTGGTCCCCGAGCCACAGCTCTGCCAGCCCCGGGGTCTGGGACTGGCTCTGGCTGCCCCAGGCACCTCCCCACCCCTGGGGCTGACCCGCGACCGTCCAGCTGTTCTTGAACCCCAAGACCAGCTCCCAGACTTCTTCCTGGACAAGGAGGTCCCTGTCCCCACCGCCCGCCCACCAGGACTCACCTCAAAGGAAGCAACTTTGGGGAAGACTGAAGTTGCTTTAGACAAAAAGGGCAGGAGCGTGTAGGACCTTATAGAAACACGGTGAGATCAGCAAGGTCTCCTTCCCCTCAATTATTAACAATGCACTTGCTCTTCAGAAAGGTACCCATGAAAAATTAAAGCACAAGAAAACGGTGGTTCACTTGAAACTGCTCAGTTAATCTGTGAATAATGTTTTATTCAGAGCATTAAATGAAGGGGGAAGTTTGGACACCTGCTGTCCACGCCCCCCACCACTGCCCAGGGCACCTCCTTCCTGGAGGGAGACCCTGGGGGCTGCAGCAGGGCCAACAGAGGGGCCTCGGCGGGGGTCCTGGGCGCCCCGGGGGGCCCTGCTGGGGTGGGGGAGGCCTGGGGCTCCTCTGCCGTGGGAGCGGCCCGGGGGTCTGCTCACGGTCTCCACGTCCTTATCGCAGGGAGGGGGCTTTAGCCCCCATGGCAGGGCCAGGCCCCCACCAGCTTGGGGCGGAAAGTCAGGAGGCAGGACCGTGTCCCAGGGCAAACCCCGGCCTCCTGCGGCTTTGTGCAGACCCCCCGACCCGCGCCTGGGCCTGAGTGCCCACCTGTAAACGAACCGCTGAACGAGCACGTGAAGGACCAGGGAGGGGCCCACGCCTTCCTGGGGGCCCCAGCGGGCCTCGGCCTCCCCGCCTCCGGGGCCTGGCTGTGACTCTGGGACCCGCAGGCCTGGAAGCCCAGCCCACGCCTCCATGGTCCCTGGGTCCCCTCCTCTGGGACCCCGGGCAGTCAGAGCCCCCCTGCTCACTCTCCAGCGTCTGCTGGACACCGCCAAGGGATCCGCTGAGAACACGCAGCCTCACCCCACTCTGCGGGCATCCAGCCCTTTCCCTCTCCCACGAGCGAAGCCTTCTTCCCTCAGCGTCTCTGTCCTTGGAAATACCTATGGTCCTAAACCCAGGCTTGTGGTGTGGATCTGGTCGAATTTCAAGGGTTGAGACCCCTCCCCTCTTTGTAGGGAAGAGGCGGGCGAGTCAGCCCTTTAACACACTTGTGTGTGTGTGTGAGAGTGTGAGGAGGGGTGAGCACGGCCTTGCACCCACCTGTCTGTGGTCCTCGGGCCTGGGCACTCCTGAGCGGCAGGAGCCTCGCACATTCCTTTGGGAGCAGATTCTGGGAACAGGCCTCCTCTCAAGGCCTCCATGAGAACTGCTTCCTGCGAGCACAGCTTCCTGCTGGCTCAGACAGTAGAGTCTGCCCGGAACACGGGAGACCTGGGTTCGGTCCCTGGGTGGGGAAGATGGGAATGGCTACCCACCCCAGTATCTTTGCCTGGAGAATCCTATGCGCAGAGGAGCCTGGCAGCTGCAGTCCATAGCATCGCAGTCGGACACGGCTGAGCAACTGACTCAACGCAAAGCCTCAGTATCTGTCTCCCTGAGTCTCCAACAGCTGGCTCCGATTCTGTCTTCTGGGGGCTCCCAGGAAAGCCTGCTCCCTGCTGGGGGCTGGGGGGACTGTCTCGGGCACCTGCTCCCTGCCCGGGCTTGGCGCTCTGGGGTCCGGCTGCCTGGAGCGGCCGGTGCCCGCGGGTGATCTCAGCAGCCCCCGCCCGGCCTGGTCCTCGGGGAGGGGCGGGCAGGTGTCGGCCCCCAGCCTCCGTGTCGAGGTCTCAGCCGCTTGCCCTCCGACTGAGGGGCAGAGCTCGGGCCTCTGAGAAGCCAGCCTGTGCTGTCACTCGCGGGGAGGAGAAGCCAGCCCAGCACACGGCACCTCCCCTGGCTTCTGGCTATGAACCAGCCTCGCGGCTGCAGGAGGCGGCCCAGCCCTGCCATCACGGCCGCCCGCTCCCCTTCCGTCCCAGGAGCCTGACGCCCAGAGGTGCGGGGACCGGAGGCTCAGGGTCAGACGGGGGCAGTCTCTCCCTTCAGAGGGAGCCCGAGGGCCCCCTGCCCCGGGCCTGGGTGGGGAGGGGCCCAAGCCGGAACCCTGTGGTCCCCACATAGCCTCTGCAGCTCCGAGCTGCCAGCCAGCCCCCCGGCACCCCCTTTAATCCCCACCCTGCCCCCCACCCCTCCCCTAAACCGGAGAGGAAAGCACAGCACGGGCTAGGAAGAGGGACCAGGCGCCCCGGGAGCCCCAGATCAGACGGACCGGGGCTGTGACAGCCGGGGACCCCGCCTCTGTACGGAGACTGGAGCGTGGACAGACCAGGGGTTGGGCTGAGCCCACAGCTGTGCCTGGCAGAGCCCCCCCGACTGCTGCCCCTGAACTCCACCCCTGGGGGAGGAAGAGTGGGTAAAGCTGGGAACCAGGGGCAGAGCAGGCTGGCATACACTTACCCTCCAGGCTCAGAAGCAAGAGGGGGGCTAGGTTTGGAGCAAGGGGCATTGGACACAGTGTGGTGGGAGCTGGGGCCCTGGGCTGGCTGGCTGGCAGCACCTGCTGCAGGAAGCCCCCTGGTTCACAGCCCGCCCCCCCACATTGCTGGGTCCATTCTGGCTCCTGTGGGCTCACGCTGCCTCCAGGAAGCCCCCCAGTTCACCCCCCCATCACTTAGTCCCCTGGGGCTCCTATGGGCTCACCGCACTGATCCCGACTTTCTCTAGCGGCTCTTCGAGGCCAGAGTAGGCAGGGAGGGGGCAGAGAGGGTAAGGTTCTGGTGGTCTCCTTCCCCGCCTCTGCCCGGCCCGAGCTGCTGCCTGAGGGCTGATGGTGGACTTCCGCCTCGGGCCTGCTAGCCCCGAACCTACAGGAACAGCAAACAGGCCCCGGGCTCGGGACAAGGGCAGGGGCCAGAGGAGGTCTCTGCCGGTGGAGACCCGGCCGGCCCTCGTGAGCACAGCCTCGTGGGCGGACGTGTCTCCAGGGCGGCTCTCCTGCTATCCGAGGCCCCTGCAGATGCCACAGCCAGGGGGCCCGCTCCAAGCCCGCGGGCCGCTGTGCCAGTCTGGGCCTTTCCCGCAGGGCCGCCCACTCATGCTGACGTTCAGGCCGCTGACTGCACAGCAGAGGAGAAGGACTCTCAGAGGGGCTGTGACTCAGCCCAGCTCACGGAGCTTAGGGGTGAACCGCCAGGCTTAACCCCATCTGCAGACCTGCTTTCCAGGCCTTGCCCCCGGGCTGTGCTGCTGGAGCCGCGGGGCTGCAGGTGAGGGCGTGACATGCCCTCCAGGCCCCAGACCCCCAGCCCACCCGGAGTCATGGCTTCTGTGCCCTGCGAGAGCCCCTCAGCCCACCGGGGGCTGCCGGGTCCTAGAGGACTCAGGGAGGAGGCCCCCCAGAGCTGGTGGCCCTGCGAAGCCAGGTGAGGGTCCAGGAGGTGACTCCCCACCTCCCCGACCCAGAGACGGGGCTGAGGATGGCCTGGTCAGGCCCTGGTCCTCACAGAGCCACTGTGCCCTGAGAAGCTTGCTGCTAACTGCTTCTGCTATTTCTGGACTCTGCCCCCAACCATCCTCCGGCCGGAGACAGAAATAGCCTGGCACTCAGAGGGTAATTATTGCAGACACTTGAGCGCAGGCTGACACTCAGCAGCGGATCCCGACCCCAACTCAGCACCTGGTTCAGCCCTGGGACCACAAGGAGGTGCCTGAGGCCTGATGGGGGCCCCAGAGCTGGGGTCCGCCTCTTCTCCAGGGAGCTGGACGCAGGGAGCCCCCCGCAGTGAGCTGGACGCAGGGAGCCCCCTCTTGGGGAGCTGGACTCAGGGAGCCCCCCGCAGTGAGCTGGATTCAGGGAGCCCCCTCTTGGTGAACTAGACTCAGGGAGCCCCCCTCAGTGAGCTGGGTTTAGGGAGCCCCCTCTTGGGGAGCTGGACCCAGGGAGCCTCCCAGTTCTCATCACCAGTCACATTCACAACTGGGTGTTGTTTTTGCTTTGGCTGCATCCCTTCATTCTTTCTGGAGTTATTTTTACACTGATCTCCAGTAGCATATTGGGCACCTACCCACCTGGGGGTTTCATCTTTCAGTGTCCTATCTTTTTGCCTTTTCATACTGTTCACGGGGTTCTCAAGGCAGGAATACTGAAGTGGTTTGCCATTCCCTTCTCCAGTGGACCACGTTTTGTCAGAACTCTCCACCATGACCCGTCCGTCTTGGGTGGCCCCACACGACATGGCTTAGTTTCATTGAGTTGGACAAGGCTGTGGTCCATGTAATCAGTTTGGTTAGTTTTCTGTGATTGTGATTACAGACAGCCAAAACAAGACTGGCAGCTGACTGTGGCTCAGATCATGAACTCCTTATTGCCAAATTCAGGCTTAAATTGAAGAAAGTAGCAAAAACCACTACATCGTTCAGGTATGACCTAAATCAAATCCCTCATGATTATACAGTGGAAATGAGAAATAGATTCAAGGGGTTAGATCTGATAGACTGAGTGCCTGAAGAACTATGAACAGAGGTTCGTGACATCACAATGTCATCATTGTGATGACATAGGAGGCAGTCATCAAGACCATCTCCAAGAAAAAGAAATGCAAAAAGGCAAAATAGTTGCCTGAGGAGGACTTACGAATAGCTAAGGAAAGAAGAGAAGCTAAAAGCAAAGGAGAAAAGGAAAGATATTCCCATTTGAATGCAGAGTTCCAAAGAAGAGCAGGGAGACGTAAGAAAACCTTCCTCAGGGATCAATTTAAAAAAAAAAATAGAGGAAAAAAATAGAATGGGAAAGGCTACAGATCTCTTCAATAAAATTGGAGATACCAAGGGAACATTTCATGCAAAGATGGGCACAATAAAGGACAGAAATGGTACGGACCTAACAGAAGCAGAAGAGATTAAGAAGAGGTGGCAAGAATACACAGAAGAACTGTAAAAAAAGATCTTCACGACCCAGATAATCATGATGGTGTGATCACTCACCTAGAGCCAGACATCCTGGAATGCGAAATACAGTGGGCCTTAGGAAGCATCACTAATAAAGCTAGTGGAAGTGATGGAATTCCAATTGAGCTATCTCAAATCCTAAAAGATGATGCTGTGAAAGTGCTGCACTCAATATGTCAGCAAATTTGGAAAACTCAGCAGTGGCCACAGGACTGGAAAAGGTCAGTTTTCATTCCAATCCCAAAGAAAGGCAATGCCAAAGAATGCTCAAACTACCACACAATTGTACTCATCTTTCACACTAACAAAGTATTGCTCAAAATTCTCCAAGACAGGCATTAACAGTACATGAACCAAGAACTTCCAGATGTTCAAGCTGGATTTAGAAAGCCAGAGGAACCAGAAATCAAATTGCCATCATCTGTTGGATCATCAAAAAAGCAAGAGAATTCCAGGAAAACATCTATTTCTGCTTTACTGATTATGCCTCCCTCACTTACCATATCATCGATTTGAGTCCTCACCTAGATCATATGTTTAATGAAATGGCAGAAAACTGTCTGTGACCTGTGCTTCCAGAATTTAGGGCCCCCCCTGCTGCTGAAGCTTCTGGCCCTTGAAACTGGAGTTCCAGAGATCTCTGGTCCTGAGTGAGAGGCTCTGTCCTGGAGGGCTGGAGGGGACAGACCCCGGGGAACCCAGGGCCAGGTGAGCCGCGTGGGAGACGGTTGCCTGTTTGCCTGGCTCCCCCACAACTGGGAGCTGGATCTCTGGGCTGATTCAGCAGGACCAGAGAGCGGGAGAAGGGTTGAGGATTCTGGAGTCAAAAAAGCTGTGCGTTCCAACTGCATCTGCATCCTTTTCCCATCTCAGACTTCAGATGTGTCCACGGGTGACCCGACCTCAGAGTCCTCCCCCATCCAGGGCAGGGCAGACAGCCGCTCTCAGGACTGCTGCCCTTGCCCCTCCCCTCGCTCCCCTGCCCCTCCCCCGGCCCCTCCCCCTCCAATCCCCGCCCCCACCCCTCCCCCTCCCCCGTCCTGCTCTTTCACCCTCCCCCCGCCCCTCCCCTCGCCCTCCCCCTCTCCCTCACCTCCCCCTCCATCTCCTCCCCCACCCCTGTCCCTCCCCTCTCCATGCCCCTCCCCGGGGGCCGGCATCTTTTCTGGCCTCCCATCCTCTCCCACCACCTGGGTGAAGATCAGGCTTCGCATCCTGATCTGTCCCTGCACCTGTTTTCGGATTCTCCCTCCCGTGAAATCCTTCAAGGTTACCTCTGGCTGACGCCCAGCACTGCTGGGAAGCGTCTCCACAGCAGCGGTCCCTGCTCCCCCCCGCCCCCCCCCCCAGGCTGGAGGCTGGGCCCCGGGGTCCCTGCGGGGCTGTGCTGGCCTCCGGGGAGCAGGCCAGGCCCCCTGCCCTGGGGCTCCTGTGACCTGTGCACTCTTCTATCTTGAGTCAGGAAAAAAAAACCAAAGGACTCGATTTCTCTGTGACTGACATGGGGATTACTGCACTAGGCTTGTCTGCGGGCTGGGAGGCTGGAAGCGGAGAGACTGGCTCCGGGGGGAGGACCTGGAGCCCATGTGCGGGCTCGGGGGCCTGCCTCCTCTCAGGAAACGGGGTGAAGCCACAGGAGCGGGGTGACCATCAGCAAGAGGCGTGTCTGTGCTGGGAGGGATCCAAGCCGGTGCTTCAGAGGCGGGGTCGGGGGTCCCCAGGGATTCAGGACAGTGAGCCCTCCCCCGGGCCCTGGGGGACAGCCCGGTGGGCCTCCCTCTCCTCCCTCACTTCACACGGGCTAGGGGCGCCCTCAGACACCGCCCAGGGCCCTCCCACCCCCAGGTCACCAGCCAGGCCCGGTCCGCCGTCCACGCGGCAGCCTCAGGCCCTGCTCCCCACAGGCAGGCCCCGGCCGCACTGCCTGAGTCCAGCAGAGAAGGGCTGCCCGGGCACGCCCAGGTCTCTGTCCCTGGCAGCCTGCCCTCCGCACAGCAGGCCTCCAGGTCCTGGTTTCCCCTGAGCCTCAGGCCCATGCATGGTCACATGGGGGAGACGGGGCGGGGCCTGGCGGGGGTGCCGTCTAGGACCAGCTCTGTGCCCAGGGTCCCACCCTGGGCTGCCGGCCTACAGAGCGCTGCTGCCCGACATCCAGTCTCTGCCAGAGGCCCGGCTCATACTTCCCTGGGAGGGAGGCTTGCAGCAGTAGACTCGCACATTCGTCTGGCCCTGGAGCTCTGTGACTGCCTCCCGCCCCGCCCCGACCTGCCCATGGCCCTGTCCTCAAGGGCAGAAGCCTCCTTCAAGCCTCCTTCCAGCCTCCACGGCCCGCACTTCCTCGCAGGGAGTCAGCATAGCCCAGCGGAGAGGCCCTTGCTGCAAAGTCTCTGTGCCGAGAGCAGAGATCCATCCATCAGCCCAGTGAAGGCTCTGAAGAGTGGTCACAGCTCCCATTCTTCAAGATGATGAAGAGGGCGCCTCTGCAGGTGAGATAAGGGCAGCTTCCCTAGGCGGCCTTGCACGTCCATTATCTGCGCATCAGGACAGGGCAGCATCCATCTCAGAGCCTGGGCCCCCAGCAGGACAGCACCCTCCTGAGACTCAGGGGCCAATGAATCACTCAGCTGGAGACGGTGGAGGGGGAGCAGGGGGGAGGGGAAGTGCAGATGGGGGAGGGGAGGGGAGGGGAGCTGCAGGGAAGGGGGATTGGGAGCAGGGAACAGGGGGAGGGGAGGAGGAGGGGGAAGGGAAGTGCAGGTGGGGGAGGGGAGGGGAAGGGGGAGGGGAGGGGAGGGGAAGGGGGAGGGGAGGGGAGCAGGAGGAGGGGGGGAAGGGGAAGTGCAGATCGGGGGAGAGGGCCTCAGGGAGGGGTCTGGGCGTCTCTCCCTCATCTTGAGTTCCTTCCTCCTCAGATCCTGGTGGCCTCGGGGGACAGCAAGCCCCCACCCTGGAGGGAGCGGCCTCCCCCTGCTCCCCGAGGGGCTCCGTGCGGCAGCATCTGGATGTGCCCTCCACGCCCACCCACAGGATGAAGAGGAGCCCACTGTCAGGACAACTCTGCCGTGACTCGGGCCTGACCCACAGGGTGTCCAGTGGGTAGAAGCCCCGGCAGGACCCCCGCACACGGAAAGGAGCATCGGGGCTGAGCGGCTGCTGGGCCTTGTTCCTTAAGTCCCCAGCAGGTTCTGATGCTGAGCTGACTGTTCTACCGAAGTCTGCCTGACTCAGTCCTCACAGATGCTGTGAACACCCACGGCTCCATCTTACAAGCGAGGGAGCTGAGGCCCATAGAGGGAAGCCTGGCTGGGGAGAGGGCGCCCTGTCCTCCTGGCTCCGGGAGGGCGGGCAGGGGGAGGCAGCCTGCACGGTGAATTTCGGGATCCTGCAGCCGCAGAGATCAGCTGGGTGCAGTGGAGCTGTTTGTGTTGGAATCTATTAAGGTCCCGACATAAATTAATTATAACCCTTCTGCTGGAAGCAGCTTCATGTATAATTAACGTTTGCTGGAGGGAGGAGTGGCGGCTGGAGAAGCTACTGCCTCCAGGGGGCCCCGACCGGGCAGAGCAGGGGAGGGGGACCCTCTGTGCGGGGTCACAGGGCTTGACCCTGAAGCCTGTGGCCCAAGCCCCCGGGGTGCGAGGCCCACACACACAGGCCAAGCGCAAGCTGCAGACAGACACACGAGGCACCTCAGGGTCCCCAGGGGAGGAGAGAGTCGGTGGATCTGCCTGAGGCCATCCAGCCATCTAGAGGCCAGGCCTGCTGACGCCTGCCAGTGGCTTCCCAGGGCCTTCTGGGGGAGGACCTGGGCGGGGGGTCGGGTGGGCATCCCGAGAGGCACACCGTCCATTTCTCAGCATAGTCATCCTTGAGACCCAGAATAACAGGACGCTTCTGTCGCTCTGACCCTGTCGGAACAGCGTCCCCCTCGGCCAGGGGCCTGCAGCTCTGACAGGACCCGAGGGAGGCAACGGGCAGTTTCGCTCTCGGAGAAACCCTGGGAAGGCAGGGCTGGGGGCAGTCACTGTTCCCTGCAGGCAGGAGGCTGGCACCTCTAAGGGTCCAGAGGCTGGTCCAGAACAGAGGGTGGTACAGAGACCCCCGCCCGAGCCCGCAGGGCAGGGTCGAGTCAGACACGCAGATCGCAGGCAGCGGCAGGGCCCGCCCTCCAGACGAGCTGGGGGCGGGGGTCCTGGCTGTACCAGCGCTTCCCGAGGGCTCTAGTCTGCTCGCCCCTGCGGCTCCCGAGGGCACAGTGGCCAGGGAGGGACATGGTCCAGGCAGCCCTCCCGTTGGTCCCCTTCCCAGCCTGGAACCCCCTACCTGGGGCCCTAGACCTTGCTCCCGCTGCTTCTGCTTCTGAGCAGAGGGCACAGGGCGAGGCCGCTGTCGCGCCTGCCCCTCCTAGCCGCGCCTTCTTTGCCTTTGGGGGCTGCGTGAAA